>NC_081388.1:23008114-23308114 GCF_030684315.1 Stegostoma tigrinum
CTGGGGAGAGACGTGGTGGGTGTGTGCGAGTGAGAGAGAAGGGAGAGGTGTGTGTGTGTGAGTGAGAGAGAAGGGAGAGGTGTGTGTGTGTGAGTGAGAGAGAAGGGAGAGGTGTGTGTGTGTGAGCGAGCGATGGAGATGGGCGAGATGTGTGTGTGTGCATGCGCGAGTGAGAGAGAGGGGAGAGATGTTGTGGGTGTGTGTGTGCGCGAGTGAGAGAGAGGGGAGAGATGTTGTGGGTGTGTGTGTGCGCGAGTGAGAGAGAGGGAGGAGATGGTGTGTGTGTGTGTGCACGAGAGAGAGAGAGGGGAGAGATGTGGGTGTGTGTGTGTGAGTGAGAGAGACGGGAGAGATGTGGGTGTGGGTGTGTGTGCGCGGGCACGAGTGAGAGGGGAGAGATATTTGTGTGTGTGTGTGTGCGAGTGAGAGAGAGGGGAGAGATGTGGGCTGTGTGTGCGAGTGAGAGGAGTGAGATGTTGTGGATGTGTGTGAGTGAGAGAGAGGAGAGAGATGTTGAGAGTGTGTGTGCGTGTGTGAGAGAGAGGGCAGAGATGTGGTGTGGGTGTGTGTGTGTGTTTGTGTTGGAGAGAGAGGAGAGAGATGGGGTGTGTGTGTGCGGGAGAGATGTGGGGGTGTGTGTGTGTGCGCGCGAGCGCGAGAGAGGGGAGAGATGTTGTGGGTGTGTGTGCGAGTGAGAGAGAGGGGAGAGATGTGTGTGTGTGTGTGTGTGTGCGAGCGAGCGAGAGGGGAGAGATGTGGGTGTGGGTGTGTGAGTGAGAGAGACGGGAGAGATGTGGGTGTGGGTGTATGTGTGTGAGTGAGAGAGACGGGAGAGATGTGGGTGTGGGTGTGTGTGCGCGGGCACGAGTGAGAGGGGAGAGATGTTTGTGTGTGTGTGTGTGTGCGAGTGAGAGAGAGGGGAGAGATGTGGGGTGTGTGTGCGAGTGAGAGGAGTGAGATGTGGATGTGTGTGAGTGAGAGAGAGGAGAGAGATGTTGAGAGTGTGTGTGTGAGTGAGAGGGGAGAGAGATGTTGTGGGGGTATGTGTGTGAGAGAGAGGAGAGAGATGGGGTGTGTGTGTGTGTGCGCGAGTGTGCGAGAGAGAGGGGAGAGATGTTGTGGGGGCGTGTGTGTGTGCACGAGCGAGAGAGAGGCGAGAGATGTTGTGGGTATGTGTGTGTGCGAGTGAGAGACGGAAGAGATGTTGTGGGTGTGTGTGTGTGCGCGAGTGAGAGAGTGGAGAGATGTTGTGGGGGGTTGTGTGTGTGTGAGTGAGGGAGAGAGAGAGGGGAGAGGTGTGTGTATGTGTGTGTGTGTGTGTGTGTGTGTGACTGGGGAGAGATGTTGTGGGTGTGTGTGTGCGAGTGAGAGCGATGGGAGAGATGTGGGGGTTTGTGTGTGTGTGAGTGAGAGAGAGGGGAGACATGTGAGTGTGTGTGTCTGAGTGAGAGACTGGGGAGAGACGTGGTGTGTGTGTGTGCGAGTGAGAGAGAAGGGAGAGGTGTGTGTGTGTGAGCGAGCGATGGAGATGGGCGAGATGTGTATGTGTGCATGCGCGAGTGAGAGAGAGGGGAGAGATGTTGTGGGTGTGTGCGCGAGTGAGAGAGACGGGAGAGATGTGGGTGTGTGTGTGTGAGTGAGAGAGATGGGAGAGGTGTGGGTGTGTGTGCGCGGGCACGAGTGAGAGGGGAGAGATGTTTGTGTGTGTGTGTGCGAGTGAGAGAGAGAGAGGGGAGAGATGTGGGGTGTGTGTGCGAGTGAGAGGAGTGAGATGTTGTGGATGTGTGTGAGTGAGAGAGAGGAGAGAAATGTTGAGAGTGTGTGAGTGTGTGTGTGTGTGTGTGTGTGTGTGAGAGAGAGGGCAGAGATGTGGTGTGGGTGTGTGTTTGTGTTGGAGAGAGAGGAGAGAGATGGGGTGTGTGTGTGCGAGTGTGCGAGAGAGAGGGGAGAGATGTGGGGGTGTGTGTGTGTGTGCGCGAGCGCGAGAGAGGGGTGAGATGTTGTGGGTGTGTGTGCGAGTGAGAGAGAGGGGAGAGATGTTGTGGGAGGTGTGTGTGTGTGTGTGTGTGTGTGTGTCCGAGCGAGAGAGAGGGGAGAGAGGTGTGTGTGTGTGTGTGTGTGTGTGTGTGAGCGAGCGAGAGGGGAGAGATGTTGTGGATGTGTGTGAGTGAGAGAGAGGAGAGAGATGGGGTGTGTGAGTGAGAGGGGAGAGAGATGTTGTGGGGGTATGTGTGTGTGTTTGTGTGTGAGAGAGAGGAGAGAGATGGGGTGTGTGTGTGTGTGCGCGAGCGAGAGAGAGGCGAGAGATGTTGTGGGTGTGTGTCTGAGCGAGAGAGAGGGGAGAGATGTTGTGGGAGGTGTGTGTGTGTCTGAGCGAGAGAGAGGGGAGAGATGTGTGTGTGTGTGCGCGCGCACGCGCGAGAGAGAGGGGAGAGATGCTGTGGGTGGGGGGGTGTGTGTGTGTGCGCGTGCAAGTGAGAGAGAGGGCAGAGATGTTGTGGGGGTGTGTGTGTGCGAGTGAGAGAGAGGGGAGAGATGTTGTGGGTGTGTGTGTGTGAGAGAGAGGAGAGAGATGTCGAGAGTGTGTGTGTGTGCGCGAATAGAGAGAGTGGAGAGATGTGTGTGTGCGCGAGTGAGAGAGAGGAGAGAGATGTTGTGGGAGGCGTGTGTGTGTGTCCGAGCGAGAGAGAGGGGAGAGGTGTGTGTGTGTGTGTGTGTGTGTGTGTGTGTGTGTGCGCACGCGAGAGAGAGGGGAGAGATGCTGTGGGTGGGGATGTGTGTGTGTGTGTGTGTGTGTGTGTGCGCAAGTGAGAGAGTGGGCAGAGATGTGGGTGTGTGTGTGTGAGAGAGAGGAGAGAGATGTCGAGAGTGTGTGTGTGTGCGCGAATAGAGAGAGTGGAGAGATGTGTGTGTGTGCGCGAGTGAGAGAGCGGGGAGAAATGTTGTGAGCGTGTGTGAGTGAGAGAGAGGAGAGAGATGTCGAGAGTGTGTGTGTGTGTGTGTGCGTGCGCGAATAGAGAGAGGGGAGAGATGTGTGTGTTTGCGCGAGTGAGAGAGAGGGGAGAGGTGTGTGTGTGTGTGTGTGTGTGTGTGGGCGAGCGAGAAAGAGGGGAGAGATGACAGTGCTGAGAGATGTTGCGGATGTGTGTGAGTGAGAGAGAGGGGAGAGATGTTGAGTGTGTGTGTGTGTGCGCGAGAGAGACTGGAGAGATGTTGTGGGTGTGTGTGTGTGTGTGCAAGCAAGAGAGAGGGGAGAGATGTTGTGGGTATGTGTGTGTGCGAGCGAGAGAGAGGGGAGAGATGTGGGTGTGTGTGTGTGTGCGCGCGCATGAGTGAGAGAGAGGGGACAGATGTAGTGGGGGTGTGTGTGTGTGTGTGTGCGAGAGAGAGGGGAGAGATGTGTGTGTGTGTGCGCGCGCGTGCGAGAGGGAGGGCAGAGATGTTGTGGGGGTATGTGTGTGTGTTTGTGTGTGAGAGAGAGGAGAGAGATGGGGTGTGTGTGTGTGTGTGTGTGTGTGTGTGTGTGTGTGTGTGTGTGTGTGTGTGTGTGAGTGAGAGAGAGGGGAGAGATGTGGGGGTGTGTGTGTGTACGAGTGAGAGGGGTGAGATGTTGTGGGGGTGTGTGTGTGTGTGTGTGTGTGTGTGTGTGTGTGAGGAGAGATGTGGTGTGGGGGTGTGTGTGTGTGCGAGTGAGAGAGAGGGGAGAGATGTGGGGGTGTGTGTGTGTACGAGTGAGAGGGGTGAGATGTTGTGGGGGTGTGTGTGCGCGTGTGTGCGCGTGTGTGTGTGTGTGTGTGTGTGAGAGAGAGAGAGAGAGAGAGAGATAGAGAAGAGATGTTGGTGTGGTGTCTCCCGTATGTGTTGGGGAGCGTGCAGGATGGTTTGAAGATTGTGACTGTATATATACATGGGGTGTTAAGGTGAGATAGCCAGAACTGCAGATGCTGGAATCTGAGATAACACAGTGTGGAGCTGGGGGAACACTGCAGGCCAAGCAGCATCAGCAGGGCAGGAAAGCTGATGTCTTGGGTCGGGACCCTTCTTCAGAAACGTTCTTCCCATTTTAATGTCATTGAAAGACTAACAGACTGTGATTTAGTGATCGCCGTGTCTCCCCCTTTCCACCCAACAGCCAGAGTAACTGTTTGAAAGTCAGTGTTACTGTTCATTTTGACACCTTTAACATTTGAATATTGTTTAGTTGTGGTGGGGAGTTTATCCCACTTGCTGAAGTTGTGAATTTGACATTGGCTGGCTGCTGGTGTGTGTCTTTGGTAGCTCTCCTGGAGACCTACTCTATGAATTGTCAACATTGAGTTTGGCCGTCAAGCCTGACAGTGTTAAACAGCCTAAAGCAGAACAATTAGCTACTTGAATAAACAGCAGGCAGTGCAGCGAACTTGCAGGGTGAGAGGCAAAGGTAACGTTTCAGGTCAAGGTGACCTTTCATCAGAGCGTGACAAGTAGTGCTCCCATAACTCTCCTCCTTAACTCTTTCCATATTTTCTGTCTCATTTTTCTCCTCCCTGTTTGAGATCCCAGGGTGCTGTTTGCTAATAAAGCAGTAGGATTCCATCTGTTGTTACTCTCGATGGTCATTGCTGTCTGTGGAAGCTTGCTTTGAGCAAATTACCTGTCGTGATTGTGACATAACAGCTGAGACTACATGTTACTGTATTGGCTGTTGAGTGCGCTGGCACTTTTTCTGAACAGAAGCTGACAACAGCATGTTTCTGGGTTTTTTTTGCTTTGGATGTCCACATACAGTTTCTCAATTTTCTTCTTCTGTTGCCTGGGTGATGTGGCCTGAGAGTAAATGAGTCATTCCTATTCAGGCATGGGCCTGCTTTAATGCATTTTAGTTGTTCCTTGAAGTTAATGGACTGGCTCTTGACAATGTTTTTTCCACATGTTCTTTCTCTGAAAACCCCTTGTTCTATTGGTATTGCTGTGGTTTGGCAGTTTGCTATGATATTGAGCTGTATCTGCAGGTGGCTGCTTTCTGACACGCACTGGTCCTTCCTTCAGGCTCTTGAACATTGGAAAGTGTGTGCATCATCAGCTTTCCTGCAGATTAATTAGGAGGGGAGTCTGATTTCCTGGACATTTGAAGGTGATCATAGGGGAAGATGGTGACGATATCATTGAATCATTGGGAATTCCTACAGTGTGGAAGCAGGCCATTTAGCCCACTGAGTCTGAAGAACATCCCAGCCCCCCCCCCTGCCATCCCTGTAAACCTGCATTTCCCAATCCACCTAACCTACACATCCCTGGATACTGTGAGCAATTTCCCATGGCCAATCCACCCTAGCCTGCACATCTTTGGACTGTGTGAGGAAACCGGAGCACCCGGAGGAAACCCACGCAGATACGGGGAGAATGTGCAAACTCTACACATAGTCGCCCAAGGCTGGAATCGAACCCGGGTCCCTGGGGCTGTGAGGCTGCAGTGCTAACCACTGAGCCACCGCGCTGCCCCTCATGGGCTAGTAATTCATAACCTTGGATTAATATTCTGGGAACATGGATTTGAATCCCATCATGGGATTTAAATTACAATTCAATAAAGAAAAAGAAATCTGGGACTGAAAAGATCAATCTAATTGTGACTATGCATTGATTGTGAACCAAATGTGTTTATACAATAATGTCATGCTTCAGGGAGGGCAATCTGCCATCCTTACATGTAACTCCAGACCCACAGCAACGTGCATGACTCTGTACTGCCCTCTGAAATGGCCAAGCAAACCACTCAGTCCAAGGGGTACTTTGGGATGTGTAACCCTGCTGGGCGCTGCCAGTGATGCCCACATGCTGTGCAAGAATTTTTAAAAATTGCCACAGTTATTAAATGTTTGATAACATGGAATATAATTTAAATGTTTGTAGAATGTTTTGGAGCCAAGAGGAAACCACAATCTGAGAAGATGAGGTTGATATGAGCTGGGGATAACTCTGAATCTACCTTTCCCAGAACGGCAGCAAAAGACAGTTAGTCCCCTCCAGGTCTACACCAGAACAGACACCCCGTGCCAGCCCAGCTGAAGGCTTTACCTACTGCCCTGTTCCAACGTCAAACTTCTGGAATATTGTCCCTGATGAGAGGGAAGTGTATGTGAGCCAGCCCCAGGTGCGAACAATGCCCAGGACTGTGTAAGCCGAGTTTCTCGGGGATCGGAGCAGAGTGAGAGTGGATTGAGGCTCTGTCCTGATGCCTGTTGGTGCTGCGATGGAGGGCCTGCAGAATCTTCTAACCCTCTCCTTTCTGAGGATTGTTAATGATGCTCAAATCGGTGAGTTGATTTTTCTTTCGTTTTGAGAGGTTGGTGAAATGGAACTAGTTTATACAGTAAATAATGGCAGCTGACTTTAACAGGAACTGTAGCTATGGGATGCAATATTTTGGCAATATGAGACTTCATGTTTTGTGTGTGTGTGTCTGTCTGTCTCTCTCTCTCTCGCTGCGTCTGTGTTTGGGTCTACAGTTCCCAGATCTGTCCATCCCTGGTGTCTGGCCCTATTCGATATTCGTTAATGGAGATTGATTCTAATCAGTGATCAAAAATCATTCTGATTACAATGGGGTTGTGTCTTTGGAAATCTCATACCCCACAGAGTGGTGGAAAGTGGATTCAACAAATGCTTGGAAGGCAGAGGTGGATTCTTGACTAACCAGGGAATCAGATAGTATTGGGGTGTAGGTCGGAAAGTGGAGTCGAGATCACACTCTAATCAGCCAACAGCGCCCTGAGCAGTGGAGCAGTCAAGAGGACTGAATGGCCTACCCATTCTCGAGTTCTGATAATTGTATCATTTGAAACGTACAATCCCTGAATGGGGCAGCGCGGTGGCTCAGTGGTTAGCACTGCAGCCTCACAGCGTCAGGGACCCGGGTTCGATTCCAGCTTCGGGCGACTATGTGTGGCGTTTGCACATTCTCCCCGTGTCTGCGTGGGTTTCCTCCGGGTGCGCCGGTTTCCTCCCACAGTCCAAAGATGTGCAGGTTAGGGTGGATTGGCCATGCTAAATTGCCCATAGTGTTCAGGGGTGTGTAGCTTAGGGGAATGGGTCTGGTTGTGATGTCCCAGGGGTTGGTGTGGCCTTGTTGGGCTGAATGGCCTCGTTCCACACTGTAGGGAATCTATGAATGAAGGTGGACTGGCTGGATCTTTGATCTATTGTTGAACAGTTGAAATTCCTGATAATCCCTGCTGAAGGGCATGACTGAAAATGTGAGCTTCAAATTTAAATTGTACCTTAAACAACATCCCACCGTCCCCGCTCAGCTGTCAGAACTTAGTCTTTCACAGCACAGCAAGCCAATGTTCGTCGCATGGTCCGGCCCAGCGGCCTGGGGAGCTCTATTTTCTGGGGGGAGAGTGTGTGAGCTCCTGGGCCTCTACCTTCAGTCTCCAAGGAAAAGGTATCTGGGCCATCTGTTTGGATCCCTCTCCTAGTGTCAGCTAGAATGGGGATGGTGTTGTGAACTCCTCCTGGGGTTTGAGAATTTGCTCACTATGGAAAGCTGAAAGATTTACCTAAGAGTGAGGGTCAGTGCCTACAGAACGAGGAGAGAAACCTGCAAGGAAAGGGTGTGAAACATTTTGCTGCATTTTATACAAATTAAAACAGACAGCTGCACGTGACCCACATAAACCGCTCGGGTAGGAAGGTTATCTGGAACTTTGAGCTGAAATGTTCTCTCTCTGTGTTCCTGACGCTGTTTCTAGTGTTTACTGTATTGTTAACAGTTTTGAGAAACAGTTCCTGAAACTGAACCGAGTGTGGTTTGACTGAACAGTTTATTGTTGCTGAAAATTATACCTGGTTCTGTGTCTATCTCACCAGGGGCACAGGGGCTGCTCGCCAACAAGCGGATCCCTCCCTCAGCTGGGGTCGGGGACTGTTGCCAATCCTTCAGTCTCAGTAGAGACTGACTCTGTCCTCCGCAGTGAGTGATCAGGATGGATAGTGTTAGTCTCTGTGGCAGGGCAGGTACTGATAACTCGTGCTGTGGGGTGGGGGGATGTTAGAACTGCAGGACAGAATTTAAAACTGAGAGGGAAATCTGAGTGGGTCAACCCTTCTCTTCCACTGAAAGCAGTGAATCACAGCTCATCGTTGACCAAAGCCTTGAATAGATTCAGGCTTTGGTTAATCAGGGAATCAGTGTTAGAGTGGGGGCAGCTGAAACCCTGGTCAGATCCATCACTATCTTATTGAATGGCACAGGGACTGAAAGATCTGTTTTATTTTCTTGTGAGTTGACTTTAAAGTTTTGGGCTCTTGTTGAAACTCTGCTCAGTTGCTGGATATCTCTCTGAATTTGTGGAATGTTCCTATGTAGAAATGTGATGTTGAACACATTGAGTCTGTTTCTGCCACAACCTCAGCGTGTCACGTTTCGAAACAACATTCTAACCTGCCCTTGAAACTATTGAAACCATCTGGAATATGTACTTCCTGCTAATCCTCCTTAATGCGTGCTGCAGATTTATTTGCACTACACATTTATAACCTGAATCCACACGCTCCCATCCCCTCTATGAATGTGATAAGGGTATGGTGTGGTTCCTGTTTGTCGTCATCCTGACACTGAAAGAAAAGCATTAGTTGCTTTTCTTGAATGGCTCCATGGCCTTTGTGTTGCTGTTGTGTTTGAAGTGTGTTTCCCAATGACTCTGATACACTTGCCTCTCTCCCTCCAGCTCTCCAATTCTTTTCTTATCTCTTACTACATTGTATTGCACACGCCCAACCAGCTTTGAGTTTCAACATCTATTTCTCTGCAAGATGACGAGAGGTGGGCGCAGAAGAAATCTGTACAGCCCCTCCACTATTCAATGTGATTATGGCGTTATCCTCATTTCAGCTCCACCTTCCCGCGCCGTCCTCGTTTCCCGCCCCGTCCCCGCCGTCCTGGTTTCCCGCCCAGTCCCCGCCCTCCTCGTTTCCCCTCATGACCAAAATTCTAACAATCTGCTTCTTGACCACATTCAGCCACAGAGCGTGAGAGAATTCCAGCCTCTCCCAACCCAGTGAGTGAAGAAACCTCTCCTCAGCTCAGTTTGAAATGAGGTCAGAAGTCGTGCAACACCAAGTTACAGTCCAACAGGTGTATTTGAAATCACAAGCTTTTGAGCTCTGCCCCTTGGTCAGGTGAAGGAATAGTGCTTCGAAAGCTTGTGATTTCATACAAACCTGGTGTTGTGGTGACTTCTGACTTTGTTCACCCACCTCCCCACCCACCCCCCCCCCGCCCCCAGTCCAACACCAGCACCTCCACATAGTTTGAAATTCCTCATCAGACACACTGCCTCCTTCTCCTAGATTTCCCAGCTGGGGAAAACATCCTGAAAAGAAACCAGGGCCATACTTATTGCACTGGGAGAGACTGACTTGGATGAATTAATATTGAAATTGTGTTACTATGTAGTCAGTAAGTAACAGAGAAAGCTTGTTGTTTCTAGTGGTTATTGTCGGGTAATCATTACCAAATGGATCAGTAAGTGGGAGTGAGCTGGTGCTTGTTCTGTGTGTGGCGCCTGGTGAATGATGAGGTAAGGTTACTGCTGTGCGCTGATCTGAGAGATTATTTATTAACATGACCCAGGAGTATTTAGTACTGGTACAATGTCAAATGGAGTGCTGGGGGACGGGATAGATATAACCACCAAGGGGTCGGAAGCGGAAATCAGGCAGTTCTGGGAACGGGAGGTGGAGACGTTTTCAGAACCCATGCTGAAAGAAACAACTTGTCCTGGGGAGGTGTCCTCAATGTTTTCCCCCAACTCCTTCAGACAAAATTTCCTCAGTGGCTGAGTGCGGAATACAGCTCTGACTGAACTATATTAACAATCTTTAATTTCTCTCTCTCTGGTGAATAAAATATAATAAATCTGTGCATGCTAAGTATAACAGTAAGCTGGACAGATTTTCAAGGTGCTCTTGTTACTATATTAACAGGATGTGGCTTTAATCATGTTTACCACCAGGCACACAGCACATTGGCAGCCTTTAGTTTTGTTATCACTGCTGACTTTACAAAGTCTTATTTGGTACTTGTCCAACCCCTCCCCCCTCTATTGATACATCTTTCATGCAGCGGCCTGAGGGAGAGGGCAGGAGTCACGCAGCAGGGCAAAGGAACACGGCGCAGTTACAGCATTAAGCTTTTGTGACTGACTTCGTATCTATGCCTGCTAACCCCACCCCAAACCCTGCTCCACAGCATTTGGCCCAAGATCCGAAACTTTGGTCTCAATTTATTAAAAAGTGATTGTGTATCAGGTAGAGTGGATTGCAAGGGAAATGTACTTTACAAAATCTCTCCAAAGATTTCCAATTGTCCCGTGAATACCTTGTGTTTTATTTAAAAGTGGGATCTGTCACCCTGGGTGACAATTAAACATTGACATGTTGCTCAGCGTGTGTGTCGACAGTGGATCTATGTCTATAACTGAACTGCACTGTGGGTTCCCATCGTTGGCAAATGCAATTTCATTTGCATTCTGAATCAAGATCCGGATTGGGATTGGGAATGCCAACTTTCCCTCCCTAACTAGGGAAGGTGGGGAGCAGCTGAATGCTTGGGACAACTTTTAAGCTTCAATGTCAGGCATCTTACATAGACTGAGGGTCTCCAGAGCTGTGGGGCGTTTCTCAGCATACAATGCTCCTGTGAGAACTGGATGTTAATCGTCTTTACTTCCTTGAATATCTTGTTAATTTAATCTCTGAGGCATTTGTGCCTCAGGTTTTAATTCATTTGCTTTCATTTTTTTTGGACATAGGTATCACAACAAGCCCAAACTCCACAGAGCCACCAGGATCAGATGTGCCAGTAAGTGATACCCTCCTTTCTCTTTGTCGTGTCTTGCTCTTCAATATGATTTGTATACGAGGGCCATTACTGTCTCCCACATTCACACTCTTGCTGCAGACAGTGATTGCTGGGTTGTGAGCAATGAATTTCTGGGAGGTTTTGATTTCTAGACTCAGTACAAGAGATAATAAGCAGAAACAGGGTTGATCAGAGTTTCCCTGCTCTGCCCTGCTAATTTCCTGTTTGTGGAGGTGGGGAGGTATGTACCCTGCTTTCTGACAGTCAAGGGATAGCTTGGAAGAACCATGAGATGAGATATCTTTCCCTGTTTGTAGCTTCTGTTCAAGACCTGGTTAAAGTGTGAGAATGGTTTGACTGAGTGGAGGGTTGGCATGGGATGTGAAAATTCTTGAGCTCCCATTTCTCTGTGGATTTCTATTGCACTGTCCTTTTTGAGATGTTTGCTGTTTTATTTCTCTTGAATGGTACTGTCAGCTTCCAACTAACTGGTTGCCTAATGAGTCAGGAGAATTGTGTACTATGTAGTCTGATACTGAGTGACACAATTCCCAGGTAATCCTGAGCTTGTGCTCAGGACCAGAGCCCAGCCGGTTCTGTTAATCTGTTTCTCTCCAGAGGACAGAGTGGGTGGGGTAGAATGATCCATGTTTTCTTGCCCCTTTCTGCTCATTGTAACAAGGGAGAATCCCATGAAATATGCTGTTATTGAATTGGCTACCAACACTCTGGCACTGATCTGAAGTGTAAACATTGGGAGTAGATGATTGGAGGATAAGTGTTGTTAGAACATTTTCAGGAGTAGGACAGGCACAGGGAAAATGTCTGTAATGTTTCCTTGCTGATGTCAGGATACAGATAACTGTGTGTCATTGACCTCCCATACAGATTGCTGCCATTGTGGCTCCCAGTGTTATCGGTGGTGTGCTGATCATCATCATCATCCTTGCTGTGCTGTTCATAAAGCTGAAAGGAAAGCGGAGGGACGAGGGGACATATAACCCGAGTCAGCAGGAGCAGATTGGGGCCCGAACACAAGTCAGCCATGGCCTGAAACTGCCCCCAGAGGAAAGACTTATCTAAGTGGTGTCCCACTGACTCTGCCATTACAATCCTGCCGGTGCTCAGGGATTATAAGTACAAAACCAAGGAAAATCTGCCACTGTTGATCATTGCTTTGTAGAATGCCAATAATTAGCAATGATTCTGTGACCGTTACTCTTTTTGATTGATTCTTAGTTTTTTTTTGTTGGGTTTCAGGTGAAAGATATTCCACACAACTATCGCAGGGCACAGTATCTGCCTTTTTAATTGCATATCTTCAGGTGTGCATGGTGTCACTGTTGGAAAGATCTGGTTACGTGACACTGTTTTTCCAGGGATATCTCTGGATCAGATGAAAACCTTCAGGTGGACAGCACAAACCAAAACCAACCTTTTGTTCCCTAGTTATAAGCAATATGCCACCAGTATTGAGCTGTTGAGGGTCTGGCTATCCTATCTCAGCTGTTGGAACAGGGACACCTGACTGTTTTTGGGGGACTTTCAGGGCAATGTATCGGAGAGGTCTCCCATTGGAGATTTTTATTTAAGAAAAAAACCAAAGATGTTTAGCAAGGTCCTGTTTTACATTGTTCTGGGTCGCTGGGCCCCACTGTCCTTCTGAAACAGAAACAGACCCAGAATGAACACATTGCACCTTGCCACAATTGAATGTAGTGAAATGAAAGTTAGCACTCGGCAATTATCAGTGACCAAACAGTAATCCATGTCCTGTCAACCCATATATAACACAATGGGTGACCTCCCGATCCTGTGGAATGTAGATACATTAACACATCTGTTTACAGAGGTTTCATTCAAATAGGTGACAGAATAGCTTTGTGTCATAAATATTAAAAGGATGTTTAGTTTGATTTTTTAGATCTACTTTGAAAGAATCGCTGTTTGATCCTTTCTTGTCTAAGTCAATTACTTTCGAGATGGTGAGATGTAATTGGCACGTGAGGGCTCCCCTACAACACGGTTTAACTTGGCACAGTGTCAATTTGAAACGCTTGATCATTTTGATCAATAGATCCTCAGTGGTGGAGCTCATTGGACAATGAGAGATGTAATATTTCATTGTCAGTAGATGAGAAAGCAGTAAGGAGACAGACTTTGGGAAGTTATTTTGTGAGATGTGTCCGGGTAAATAAAAGATGAATAATGGATGTTTCCTGAAAATTTGAAGCAAATATATTTTTTTTTTCTGTGGCTGTCTTGCACTAGATGAAAAATGTATAACTAACAAATCTTCCTGAATCATGGTATGTTGGAGGTTCTGCTGTTTTATAAAGGCCAGCAAAATTATAGACGAAGGGTGTAAAAAGTCTCTCCTCAAGGCAACATTGTCAAATTGCTGTTAAGTAAACACCGGACAAGTTTATATCGAAGCAAAGAGATTGGTGTGAAATAAACACTGCGTGAATTTATACAACATCAAGCAACAGACTACAGAAATTCTTAGTATAATTCTCTGCTCTAGGAGCATTATTTTCTTATAATTTGAAGTGAAAGAAACAAACAATCTTACAAATCTTGTATTTGCATATACGGGCTAGAAAAAAAGCAGTTCCCATTGACATTTTTATCACACTTTTTATGTTCTTGTAAATTTTTGCACCAATTTATAATTGAAACATCCAATGAATAATTCACCTTTCTGTCATCGTGGGTGCTGTAATGTTTCTCAGTTTCTCAACCTGGTCTTAAGCAAAACCTGTGTGTTTCCATCTACTGGGTTTCGTTATTTCATATTATAAAATGCTATCAATGATTGATGAGTTTTAGTTCCCCTCATATGCTATAAGAAGTCTTAGAACCTTCAGCTGCTATTTTATAAAGGGCAGTCTCTCCATATGACCAGCGTACATGTGTTACTATTTATGCAGCTGCAGGGTCAGAGATTATATCATCGACTTTTTGGGAATTGCCTAAAGTCTAGCACATGATCCAGAGACAAATATCACCAAATCCCAGGATAAATATTCAATGTCATGTCATAATTAAAAACTAGTGAGGGAGTTTGGAAAATACATCCTTGGAATGTGCAGTGAACCTGGAATTGCACAGAAGCAAGCAAAGCTATTCACTTTGTGAGGTGGCTCTGCAATTTTTGTAGGAGTGGTTGCTTGTTTTGATTCAAGTTCCATGTCCTCTAATTCCTGAATGCCACAGTAACTTTCTATATCTCAAGTAATGTGATTGTCAAATGAACTTAAAGCAAATTCCCTTATTCTGTGAAGGCAATTTATTTTATTTAACTGCAAACACTACAATCACAGATTTATACAGTATTCCAGCCGTTATTATAATTACACCAGACAATATATAGATTGCCTTTGCCTGGAGAATTCACCGATGACAAAGTTGTCAAATTTTATCATTTTAATGGTTCTGTTCATGCTTTCAAAACCAAAGTTTCTGTCACAGCTGAATCCAGAATCTACTTTTTCGGTCTTTGTAATGTTGTAGCTAATGAGGTGATTGGGTTCTGTCCATCCTGATGTGGACTTGGTTAAATCTCCAGTCTCAGCTTTACAGCTGGCCTCAGTACCTCAGGGTGGGTGTGGTGTCAATTGTCAGATTTGCACCAATTGCAGGGGCAGGTGGTTTAGATCATTTGACATTAACACAATATGGAGCGAGTACTGATCTCTCAGGGGTGCTGTCTTTCAGGTAAGACATTAAATGAAGGTTTTGAAGTTATTCCTGATGCTCTGGCTGATATCTACCCCTCAACCAACATCACAGAGGCACAGAGGGAGGGTCAATTCACTTGTCTTTCTATATTACAACAGAGACAAGACTAGCTGTCACGTGCTTGTGACAGGTGCTGGAATCCTTCTCCTCTGATCAAACATGCCCTTTCTGAATGCGGCTGTAAATTGTCCATTATTTTTATTGGAACAACATCACTATCACCTGGCCTGAGACTGCTACTGCAGCACACACCATTCTTCTACAAACCAGCTGGGGATTGTAATCGTAACATCATGTATTCATGCAATTTCCTTTAGAAAGTTATTATTTAAATGGATCCACAATTTTTCAAGTAGAACGGTCCAGAACACACAACTCTTGGTTAAAAATTGTACCCCATTCATTACTGATCCTTCTGCCAATGGGAACTGTTTTCCCTTGAATCTAAAGAGCTACGGTTTTGTCCATCTTGACCAAACTGGTTCTAAAGAGAACAATCACAGTTTCTCCAGGGTTCAGGAAAGATTTACAAGGATGTTGCTCGTGTTTCAGGGTTTGACTTATAGGGAGACGCTGAGTAGACTGGGGTTATTTTCCCTGGAACCTCAGAGGCTTGAAGGGTTTAGAAAATCATGAGGGGCATTGATAGGGTGAATAGTCAAGGTCTTTTCCATAGGGTAGGGGAGACCAAAGCTAGAAGGTATAGGTTTAAGGTGAGAGGGTAAAGATTTAAAAGGGAATGTTTTCACACAGAGAGCGGTACATGTATGGAATGAGCTGCTAGAGGAGGTGGCGGAGTACAATTATATGTTTAAAAGGCATCTGAACGGTACGTGAATACAGGCCAAAATGTTGGCAAATGGGACTAGATCAGTTTAGGATATTTGGTCAATGCAGATGAGTTGGGCTGAAGGGACTGCTCTATACTGTATCACCCTGACTCTGAGTCCCCATATTTCTGCTCCTATTCTAGTAAACATCCTAGAGGATGAGCTCTGGAATGTAACACTATATTCCACTGAGGCCCAAACAGTGTTTTATAAAGGTAAAACATCAGTCCTGGCTTCTCTGCTCTTGTAGTTATGAAAGCTAAAGATCTTGGATAGGTTTTAAACAGCTTTCTTAATCTGTCCTGCCACAAACAAAGTTGTGTATGAATGTCAGAGATAGTAAGAACTGCAGATGCTGGAGTCTAAGATAACAGTGTGGAACTAGAGAAGCTGGAGGAACACAGCAGGCCAGGCAGCAGCAGAGAAGCAGGAAAGTTGATGTTTCGGGTCAGGACCCCTCTTCAGAAAATGAATCTGATCAAGTCTGTTTCCATGTCCTTTAAAATTGTTCCATTAAGTCCTCTTCTCATTCTTCCAATCAAAATGTAATGTGGATGTTGGGGCCCAAAAAGAGAAACTGGATTGTGTTACTAAGAATTTGGGGCAGATCCTAGAATAATATGTTATGGATTCTACTGGGAATCAGTTTTGGATCTGGTCATGTGTAAAGATTCATGTTTAATAAATGATCTCAGAGTAAAAGACCCCCTATGGAACAGTAGCCGTAACAGGATGGAATTTATCATTCTGTTTGAATGTGAGAAATTTGTGTCAGAAATGACAGTGTTAAACATAAGTAAGGGCAGTTATGCAGGGATGAGGGCACAGTTGGCAGGGTTTGATTAGTAAAAGTGTTTCACAGGAAAGACAGTTGAGGAACATTTAAGAAAATGGTTCCCAGTGCAGAAGAAGGATTCTAGGTATGGGATAAACCAACTGTGGTTAAGCAGCAAAATTAAGGATAGCATTGCTTGAAAAACAAAAGTTACAACATGGCAAAAAATGATAGTAAGTCAGAGGATTGGAAAAAGTTTTAAAAGCCAACAAAAGGTGACTAAGAGAGAGTAAAACATTAACTTTGGGACAAACTAGCAGGTAATGTAAAAACAGACACTAGGAGCTTTTTAGACATATGAAAAGGAAGGGGGAGGCCAAAGTAAACATAGTCCCCTTAGAGAATGAGGCTAGGACAATAATGTTTGGGAACTGAGGGATGGCAGTTGAGTTGAATAAATACTTTGCATCAGTCTTCACGACAGAGGACCCTAACAGCATTCCAAAAGTGTAAATAATCAATGTTGACAGAATATGTGAATGTGTGTTTGTGTGTGTATTGGTGGGAGGGGGTGTGAAAATAAACTCACTCGTGAAAAATTTACTGGGGCTAAAAGCTGAAATATTCTCTGAATGTGATGGGAAGCTTCCTCGGATAGTAAACAAAGCAGCAACACGGGTAGTGGATGCACTGGTAATAAATTTCCAAGAGTACATAGATTCTGGAAATGTCCCAGATGTCTGGAAAACTGCCAAATACCCTTATCCAAAAAAGTGGGGTGGGGGGGCAACAAAAGACATACTGTAGGCTAGTTAGCCTAGCATCCATCATTGGAAAAATGTTAAGAGTCTGCAATAAGGTAAGAGATGTAACAGTAGTGCATTTAGAAATACAATATATAATCATGCAGAGTCAGCTTAGCTTAATGAAGGAAAAATAATGCCTGTCAAACTTATCAGAATGCTTTAAGGTGGTAACAAGTTGGAGACACAAAGGGGAACCAGTATATATATTTGGATTTCCAAAAGATATTATTTGATAAGGTACCACATATTAGGCTACTTAATAAGGTGACAACCCACAGTGATGGGAAGCTAGCATGGATAGAGGACTGACTAACTAATAGAAAATAGAGAGTTGGGATAAAGGAAGGCATTTTCAGGATGATGACTAGTAATGAATGAAGTGCCACGGGGATTAGTGCTGGGACCACAATTATCGCTAATGTGTATTAATGACTTGCATGAGTGAAGCGAATGTGCTGTTGTTAAGTTTTCAGATGGTGCAAAAATAAGTGGGAAAGCAAGTGTTGAGGATGACACAGATTCTGCAGAGGGATATGGATGAGTTAAATGTGGGCAAAAACTTGGCAGATGGAATAAAATGTGAGACTATGTACATTAACAGGGAGGTGATGAATATTATTTAAATTGAGAAAAACTTCAAAAAGCTTTGGGACAGAGGGGTTTGGGGATCCTTGTGAATGAATCACAAAATGTAAGCATCTTAATTCAGTAGGTATGAAAAAAAAAGCAAATTGAATGTTGGCCTTTATTTCAAAAGGATTAGAGGATAAAAATTGGGAGGTCTTGCAAAAACTAAATGTGGTACAAATCAGAACATAGGAATACTGTGATAATTTTTGGCTCCCTTTCATAACAAAAGATTTGCCGGCATTGGAGGCAGTCCACAGAAAGTTCATTAGGTTGATCCAGGATATGGAGGGAATTTCATATGAAGGGAGGTTAAATAGGTTGGGTTGCACTCATTGGAATTTAGTAGAATGACAGGAGACCTTTTTGAAATGTATACAATTTCAGGGGACTTGACAGTGTAGGACAGAGTAGATGCTGAGAAGCTATTTCCTCTTGTAGGAGAGTGTAGAGCAGAGGTCATCATCTCAGTAAGTATTTCAGACAGGAATGAGGAGGAATTTCTTCTCAGTGGGTAGTGAATCTATGGAATTCTTTATCTGGGTAATTAACCATATTCAAAGATGAAATAAACTGTTTTTAATCAGTTAGGATCAGTTATGGTGATAAGCCAGAAAGTGGAGTTAAGGATTATCAGATGCAACTGTGATCTCATTGATTGGCTGAATGCCTACTTCTGCTCCTACATCTTATGGTCTGAAATTTCAATTTTTCACCTAATTATGATTTGCAAAATGAAAATTTAAGTCAAAGATCTATTTTTTAGGTGTCCCCTGCATTTAAAGCAAATTTTCAGGATACGGAACTGTGTTATCACAGATTTACATTATTTCACACAATTAATAACATATTTCCTGTACTGTCATGAAGCCCATTGTGCGAGGAAGGGTCACCAGAGCTAAAACGGTCTTCTCCTTCACCTTTGCTGCCAGACCTGCTGAGCTTCTCCAGCAACTGTTTTTGTTCCAATTGTGCGAGGACATGTTTGCAGCTGCTATGCTGCATGTTGCACCTTTAAATATATAGAATTCTGAAAAATATTGGCTTAATCTCCAAGTACCAGGCCCTATCTCCCCACTCCACTCCATTAGTCATTTCTGGAGCTTGAATTGTTGTCCAGGAAGCCACTTCTGAAAAAAGTTACTGAGTGGAAAAGTTAAAAGTCACTCTTCAGTTTACAACTGACATTTTTTAGATGTTTCAACCCAATTTTTTTTAAGTTATATAGAAAAACCATGGTAACTGACCTGGAAACTAGTGTGCAGATGTGTAATATGTAAGGCAGCCACAAAGCAAAGACATTATACCAACATAGCCATCACGTGGTTAGAAAGACACATGCCCCAACTATGGAAAAAGTCAAGTATAAATTCTTTTGTTTGCTAGGATTCAAATCTCTTTTTTAGCTCTGAAACTTTTCTGGGTGGTGTAATGTCAGAATCTTTATCACTAGATGTTGCGGGTTCAGGTCTCTGTTCTTCTCTGTCTGGAGACGGCGTACTTTTGCCTGTCTTCCCATTAGTTGAGGTGGTGAGCTCAGAGAGCACCTTTCGTGGATTCAAGTCCTCCTTACACTCAGTTTTGCCACATCTACCAGGGGACCCCCCTGCTGAGGGTGCTGACTGGTGCACCTTTCCTTTCATGCCATCAGCCTTTTGTTCCCCCGACTGAGGCTTGAAATAAAAGAGGGCAGACTGTATGTGGGGAGCTGTTTCCTCCCCACCAGTGGTCATGTCTGCAGGAGCAGGCAGAGGGAACTCTGGGTGGGAAGGTGGCTCCATGGATCCCATTTCCTGGCCACTGGAACACTCCCCCTTTATATCACTGCTGTCCAGTCCTTTACTGCCCTGGGCACTCAGCATTGCTCTCCACCTCATGGTTGATGTTTTAGGAGCAGTCGGTGGTGGAAATTTTTCAGTGTTATTGGTCTGGTCAGGCTTAATCTCTCTGAACATAACTGCGTTCTCAACACGATCCACTGAAGCTTCTTGTCCATATTGCTGCTTAGATTCAGCTTTAGACAGTTCCAATTCACCGAGGTCTCCAGTCTCAGTTTGCACTTCACCTCTTGTCTCGCTCACCTCCAGCTGAGAATTTCCATTTTCAGCCAATGTTTCGTTGGACTCGGCCAGTGAAGATCCTTTATCCCAATGAATCCCTGTACATTTATCATTGGCTTTGCCAGACAGGGAGTTGGATGAAGATTCCTCCATTGATCCAGGGTCTGTTGTGTTGTTAGTCAGAGAGTTGCACTTCAATGTCCCTGTTTCAGGAGCTGGTATGTTTTCTTCATGACTGCTGCTGGAGAGATGACCAGAATCTCCAAGGTCTGGCTGACTGTTGCATACAGATGATAAACCTGACAATTCATCCAGAGAAGCTGAGAGGGACTTCACACACTCTGCAGAACCGTCAAAACCCCAATTGCCAGGTTGAACTGGTTCAGACTCCCTCCGACTCTTGTAGTTCAGGTTTTCCTCACTGGGATTGATGTCTTTAACCTGCAAACACAAGACAGACAAATGAGCAGTTTATCAATGTACTGAAACAGCTGTTCAACGAGAACATTTGGATGAGCAATGCCAGTTGTGTTGAGGATAAGATATTGTGACCCGAGGTTTCAGTGTCAGGCTTTTCCTGGTCAAAGACAATGTTGTCTGCATATTGTCACAAATAAAATCAAAGAGCATTTAGCTCACTGACTTTATACAACAATGGTCACTGCACATTAAGATAAAGAAATATAAGGTTGTCACAGTCCCAGAGGACAATAGGCCTGCTCTCTCTCGTTAGGAATAGATGACCGTGGGTCACTATGCCTCAGGTGAGGGGCGAGGCTGAGAAGGCAGGACTTTGCTGTAACCTCGAACAGCCCTATATTCCTCTGGGACTGTGGCGACTTCACTACAAAGGAAATCTGATGGCCTTGCCATCACAATTAAATATGTGTAGGGAGAGAAACCTGGGGCGACAGTGTATTGTTATAGTCCTGATCCTGTCCCTGAGAACACAGGTTCAAATCCCACTATAGCTGTTTGAAACCTCCCTGTTCATATGAAAAAGGGAAGAAGATTTTGAAAAAACTGATGCTCAAAAACTCAACATAGGAACATGACGGTGCTCATTTGGGATTAAAAACTCACTGATTCACTGATTAGGATTTTCGGTAAGGAAATACTTACTGGCACCAGCATTTGAAGACTGTTCTTAACTATTTTCTAAAGCTGCTTTGTACAGAATTGTATTTTTAATTTTATGTATTTTTAATTGTATTGTACAGAAGATCACCCCGGGGTGACTAAATGCGTGCTCTAATTGTCAGTCTTGTTCACTTCCAGGGTGTGAATATATTTTTTAAAATGGCTTGTTAATTTGGGTGTTGGAGCAGGAATAAATGTGGTGAACATTTACTCTGGGATCTTTATCATGCACCTCAGAGGGCAAATGAAGAATTAAATTAAAATCTCATTGAAAAGACTGCACATTTGAGAATGCAACACTCCTTTGGCACTGCACTATTGAATCAGCCTGGATTCTGGACCTGGGTTTCTTGCATGAGGTTTGAACGCATGTGTTAGACTGGCAAACATTACAACACAAATAGATTGGACAGCAATGAGCAGACACAACACAATCGATGTTGCAGAATTTCTCACCCTATGGATATCTTCCATAGAATCCAAGTTGTAGAAATCAAGGCTGCGAGTGCCGTACAGAAGACCTTTGTCATGTGCTGTCCGTGTGCTCAGTGTGTCAAAGATCTCCCCAAGCAGGTCCATATCCTCATCCTGCAGAAGGTTACAGTCCAGAAGCTCGTCTTCAATCGTGTCCAGTGAGCTCTCCAGTCTGAGGTCTTCACTCTTGGATCTGCACAATTCAGGCCAATTATAAGCAAAGCAGAAGTCATTACTGAAATGGCATCATCTAGCAGATCCTAAACTGTGGAATCAAAAAACTCACACAGCATTTGACAAAGGAAGTTCAGAGGTACAGCGGGCTTTCCTTTAGTGCTCAGTAGGTCATAGCTGAGAGTGACAGGACCTGTGGCTGGCAAGGTGTTAATAGTCCTCGTGTTGACATTAGGTGTAGGGAGGGGGTTTGGTAGGACAGGGAATGAGGTGGGTATTAATGGCCCAGAAAGGAGGGGGAGTGATAGGATGTTAATACCCAACAGGGAGGGGGTTTGGTAGGACACGGAATGAGGTGGGTATTAATGCTCCAGAAAGGGAGGGGGAGTGATGGGGATTAATGCTCCAGTCAGGGACGGAGAGGGTTAATGCCACATTTGAGGGGGAAAGGGTTAGTAGCCCATGCAGGGGAAGGAGAGGGATTTAAAGCTCCACATGGGTGGGGAGAGGGAGGGAACGCTGTCAGTCCTACATACTGGGCTGGGACTGTGTACCCCAGGGTATTTTGGGGAAGTGCTGTTAACGTGGAGCAGGCAGAGAGAGAGGGTACAGTCAGCACCAAATGTTGGTGGTGGCGGGGGGGGGGGCAGAATTTTATCTGTCAATGAAATTGTTACCTGTCTGTCCCAGTAGGAAGCGCAGTCTCGGAGTTGGTATAGCGCCGAGCTGGTCGGCGAGGACGAGACTGGAGGAGAAACAACAGCAATGTCAAATCTGTGAGAACAGAGCAAGGCCTGGCTGGAATCACACCCCCAAATCACACCCTTTCCTCCCCAGCCCTGTCAGCCTCAGTATAAACCCTCAATAAAATTAGAAAGGGGTGTTTTACTGAGGCTCAGAAAGTGGGAATTGTTTGATATGACTGAGACCAGTGATTTTGAGGCTGTTGCTTGTATAATACAGACTCCTGTTTGGTGATGAAGACCCTTGCTTCAAGTTGATAGCTCCTCTATTTGCTTCTCCTCATGACTTGTTCAGCTGGATATAGGCTATGGTCCTGGCTCTCTCTAAAGCTGAGCAGCTGGTAACCTGGTGAGGGGCTACAGCTGATCTGTCCTCTCCTCTGAGGAAAGGTGGGCTGTGGAATGCATGAGAAAACAGCCAAGCTTCCCCTCTGTTAATCACCAATCCCTGACATTCTCTACTTGGCATTGGTCAGGATCACACTCTGTTAAGACAGTTCAATAGCTTTCCGTCCTTGCAGCCCAGAGCATGGTTAGGGTAGGGTGGCATGGGGACAAGCCTGTGTGCCAGGCTAGAAGTGAGCAGCAAGGGTGAAGATGCCCCGTGCCTGTTCTGAATGCCTAGCCAGTTGTCAAGGCTGCTCCTTACCTGGCCAAAGTGCTGGGTGATGGGTAGGCGATTCTGTAAACACTCCGACTGCATACGTCTTTGATGGGAGGAGCCTCCTACAGGCTCACACCTCAGTGAGCCACCGCGATGTACCCCTCGCTCAGTACCCAACTCCTGGAAATGAAACAACATTCATCATTTGGCTGCGACACCCAACATGAAAGGCCTGGCCAAGCTTCACTATGTGTACACACTGGCCTGTTCTTCACACAACACATTGCTACAGTCACACTTCACACTCATCTTCTAAATTACAGGCAATAAACACAGGAATGCACACAAACACACTGACACACACAGATCAGGAAGCCGTGTGGTCAACAGTTTATTGATAAAGGGGAGGCACAGGTGAGATGCCAGGAAGGAGTTGGGGGTGGGGGTAAAGGTGGAGTAGCCAAGGAACCAAGGACAAGATGAACCAGGATCTGGAATGGCAGGAGGAAGTGAAGGAAGCTCCAATTCCTGGATTAGGGGGATGAGGGGAGGTTGTGGGTGGGAGGTGTGTGACAGAGAGGGGGAGGGGGAGAGAGAGAGAGAGAGCGAGCGAGAGAGGTGAGGATAGGTAGGATTGGATGAGAGATAGTACGAAGGGGATGTGACTGAGAAAGCAATTTAAGTAAAACCAATAATATTACAGAATACTGAAAACAAAAATGCTGGAAATCACAGCAGGTCAGGCAGCACCCAAAGAGACAGAGTAAACTAACATTTTGAATCTAGATAACTCTAATGAAGAGTTTCTCTCCACAGATGCTGTCTGATGCACTTTGATTTCCAGTATTTGCTGTTTTCAGTACAGATTTCAGCATCTGCAGTAATTTGCTCCAACATTATACAGTATCAAGGCTGTAGTCTCTGCAGTATTACACCTGAAATATTACAATGCCTATTAAAAATTACAGCTCAATAATTAAGGTGACATCCCCACTCCAGGATTTCAAATGCATTCAAACTTAAATATTTTAGTCCTTAACAGCAGTGCCTGAGAAAAGATTTAAGAACATTCCTTGCTTTTCTTGTGAAACCTTTGCTGCTCATTTTAAAAAAGTCTTACATTCGATTGACATATTCTCACCATATTAAAAGACTGACGCTGAAAAGTTATATTTATTATAAATCAGAAATTTGCTATCCTTCTTATTTTACTCATGATTTGATAAAGCAATTTTCTCCTGCACATTCTTTATGCAATGTGGTGACATACAGTATCAGATAGCTCAGTTAGTAATGTACTACTTACATACTGAGGCATCTTTTGTAAGTAAGTTTCAGCATGACTCTATGAAGAGTAAAGAATGTTATGTACAGCGTCTGATTACACAGCAAATAACAGTCTTTTGCAAATAGACCAGCACAGGCTGTACTGTGGTCCATACAGAGTCATCTGTACTGCTGCTCATAGGTAATATATATATTGCAGGTCATTTATATAAGAGGGCAAATCATGTGGCCTATGAACAGGGGCCACTCTTCCTCATGCACCTTTGACCCACTGAGCAGACTGTGCTTGGACAGTGGATGTCCCTGGAGCAGCTTAAGGTAGGACTGGGTCTTCCGGTGAGGTAGTCTGCCAACTCAGAGGCAGGGATGGGCCACTGAAGATAGGAATCCATATGATGATGCCTCCTGGAAAATATTTAGCCAGAGTTGGAAGGACCATCTTCCCAAGGTTTCTTAATGTGTCCGATAAGAACATATGAATTAGGAGCAGGAGTACACCATTTGGCGCTTGTGTCTGCTCTACCATTCATTAAGAACAGAGCTGATTTAATTAGTCCACAATCCTGGTGATCAAGAAATCCATGCATCCATTGCTTTGAAAGAATCATTGACTTGAGAAAATCTGGCCAGGCTAATCATTGAGGAATTTGCTGACTGCTGTGCTAGGGTTAGCATTCGGGTATACTATATCGGACTTGGGTTAGGGTGTATTGGATCGGGCTGGGGTTAGGCTGTATTGGATCGGGTGTATTGGATGGGATTAGGGTTAGTGTGTATTTGATCAGGTTATGGTTAGGGTGTATTGGATCAGGTTAGGGTCAGGGTGTATTCGATCGGGTTAGGTGTATTGGATGGGATTAGGGTTACTGTGTATTTGATCGGGTTATGGTTAGGGTGTATTGGATCAGGTTAGGGTTAGTGTGTATTCGATTGGGTCAGGGTTAGTGTGTATTGGATCGGGTTAGGGTTAGGGTGTATTCGATCGGGTTAGGGTTAGGGTGTGTTCGATCGAGTTATGGTTAGTGTGTATTCGATCTGGTTAGGGATGGTGTGTATTCGATTGGGTTAGGGTTAGTGTGTATTGTATCGGGTTAGGGTCAGGGTGTATTGTATCGGGTTAGGGTCAGGGTGTGTTCGATCAGGTTAGGGTTAGTGGGTATTCGATCGGGTTAGGGTTAGGGTGTATTGTATCGGGTTAGGGTCAGGGTGTGTTGGATCGGGTTAGGGTTAGTGTGTATTCGCTCGGGTTAGGTTGAGTGTGTATTCGTTCGCGTTAAGGTTAGGGTGCATTCGATTGGTTCAGGGTAAGGGAGTGTTTGATGGAGTTATGGTTAGTATGTATTCGATCAGGTTAGCGTTAGCGTGTATTCGATCAGGTTAGGGTTAGAGAGTATTCGATTGGTTTAGGGTTAGGGTGTATTGGATCTGGTTAGGGTTAGTGTGTATTCGATCAGGTTAGGGTTAGTGTGTATTCAATTGGGTTAGGGTTAGTGCGTATTGGTTCGGGTTAGGGTCAAAGTGTATTTGATCGGGTTACGGTTAGGGTGTATTGGATCGGGTTAGGGTTAGTGTGTATTCGATCAGGTTTGGGTTAGTGTGTATTGGATCAGGTTAGCGTTAGGGTGTATTCGATCGGGTTAGGGTTAGTGGGTATTCGATCGGGTTAGGGTTAGGGTGTATTGGATCGGGTTAGGGTTAGTGTGTATTCGATCGGGTTAGGGTTAGAGAGCATTCGATCAGGTCAGGGTTAGTGTGTATTTGATTGGGTTAGGGTTAGGGTGTATTCAATTGGGTTAGGGGTAGGGTGTATTCGATCGGGTTAGGGTTAGGGAGTGTTGGATTGGGTTAGGGTTAGTGTGTATTCGATCGGGTTAGGGTTAGTGTGTATTCGATCAGGTTAGCGTTAGGGTATATTCGATCGGGTTAGGGTTCAAGTGCATTCGATGGGCTTAGGGTTAGGGTGTATTGCATCAGGTTAAGGTCAGGGTATATTGGTTCGGGTTAGGGTCAGGGTGTATTCGATCGGGTTAGGGTCAGGGTGTATTGAATCGGATTGGGGTTAGGGTGTATTCGATTGGGTTTGGGTTAGGGTGTATTTGATAGGGTTAGACTTAGTGTGCATTCGATCGGGTTAGGGTTAGAGAGCATTAGATCAGGTTAGGGTTAGTGTGTATTCGATTGGGTTAGGGTTAGGGTGTATTCGATCGGGTTAGGGTTAGTGTGTATTCGATCGAGTTATGGTTAGTGTGTAGTCGATCGGGTTAGCGTTAGGGTGTATTGGATCGGGTTAGTGTTAGTGTGCATTCGATCAGGTTAGGGTTAGTGTGCATTCGATCGGGTTAGGGTTAGAGAGCATTCGATCAGGTCAGGGTTAGTGTGTATTTGATTGGGTTAGGGTTAGGGTGTATTCAATTGGGTTAGGGGTAGGGTGTATTCGATCGGGTTAGGGTTAGGGAGTGTTGGATTGGGTTAGGGTTAGTGTGTATTCGATCGGGTTAGGGTTAGTGTGTATTCGATCAGGTTAGCGTTAGGGTATATTCGATCGGGTTAGGGTTCAAGTGCATTCGATGGGCTTAGGGTTAGGGTGTATTGCATCAGGTTAAGGTCAGGGTATATTGGTTCGGGTTAGGGTCAGGGTGTATTGGATCGGGTTAGGGTCAGGGTGTATTCGATCGGGTTAGGGTCAGGGTGTATTCGATCGGGTTAGGGTCAGGGTGTATTGAATCGGGTTAGGGTTAGGGTGTATTCGATTGGGTTTGGGTTAGGGTGTATTTGATAGGGTTAGGGTTAGTGTGTATTCGATCGGGTTAGGGTTAGAGAGCATTAGATCAGGTTAGGGTTAGTGTGTATTCGATTGGGTTAGGTTTAGAGTGTATTCGATCGGGTTAGGGTTAGTGTGTATTCGATCGAGTTATGGTTAGTGTGTAGTCGATCGGGTTAGCGTTAGGGTGTATTGGATCGGGTTAGTGTTAGTGTGCATTCGATCAGGTTAGGGTTAGTGTGTATTCAATCAGGATTGGGTTAGGGTGTATTGGATCGGGTTAGGGTTAGTGTGTATTCGATCGGGTTAGGGTTAGAGAGCATTTGATCAGGTTAGGGTTAGTGTGTATTGGATCGGATTAGGGTTAGTGTGTATTCGATCGGGTTAGGGTTAGGGTGTATTGGATCGGGTTAGGGTTAGTGTGTATTGGATCGGATTAGGGTTAGTGTGTATTCGATTGGGTTAGGGTTAGGGTGTATTCAATCGGGTTAGGGTTAGGGTGTATTTGATCGGGTTAGGGTTAGGGTGCATTCGATCGTGTTAGGGTTAGGGTGTATTCGATCGGGTTAGGGTTAGGGTGTATTGGATCGGGTTAGGGTTAGTGTGTATTTGATCGGGTTAGTGTTAGGGTGTATTCGATCGGGTTATGGTTAGTGTGTATTCGATCGGGTTAGCGTTAGGGTGTATTCGATCGGGTTAGGGTTAGGGTGTATTCGATCGGGTTAGCGTTAGGGTGTATTCGATCGGGTTAGCGTTAGGGTGTATTCGATCGGGTTAGGGTTAGTGTGTATTCGATCGGGTTAGGGTGAGCGTTTATTCGTTCGCGTTAAGGTTAGGGTGTATTGGATCGGGTTAGGGTTAGGGTGTATTGTATCGGGTTAGGGTCAGGGTGTGTTCGATCAGGTTAGGGTTAGTGGGTATTCGATCGGGTTAGGGTTAGGGTGTATTGTATCGGGTTAGGGTCAGGGTGTGTTGGATCGGGTTAGGGTTAGTGTGTATTCGCTCGGGTTAGGCTGAGTGTGTATTCGTTCGCGTTAAGGTTAGGGTGCATTCGATTGGTTCAGGGTAAGGGAGTGTTTGATGGAGTTATGGTTAGTATGTATTCGATCAGGTTAGCGTTAGCGTGTATTCGATCAGGTTAGGGTTAGAGAGTATTCGATCGGTTTAGGGTTAGGGTGTATTGGATCTGGTTAGGGTTAGTGTGTATTCGATCAGGTTAGGGTTAGTGTGTATTCAATTGGGTTAGGGTTAGTGTGTATTGGTTCGGGTTAGGGTCAAAGTGTATTTGATCGGGTTACGGTTAGGGTGTATTGGATCGGGTTAGGGTTAGTGTGTATTCGATCAGGTTTGGGTTAGTGTGTATTGGATCAGGTTAGCGTTAGGGTGTATTCGATCGGGTTAGGGTTAGTGGGTATTCGATCGGGTTAGGGTTAGGGTGTATTGGATCGGGTTAGGGTTAGTGTGTATTCGATCGGGTTAGGGTTAGAGAGCATTCGATCAGGTCAGGGTTAGTGTGTATTTGATTGGGTTAGGGTTAGGGTGTATTCAATTGGGTTAGGGGTAGGGTGTATTCGATCGGGTTAGGGTTAGGGAGTGTTGGATTGGGTTAGGGTTAGTGTGTATTCGATCGGGTTAGGGTTAGTGTGTATTCGATCAGGTTAGCGTTAGGGTATATTCGATCGGGTTAGGGTTCAAGTGCATTCGATGGGCTTAGGGTTAGGGTGTATTGCATCAGGTTAAGGTCAGGGTATATTGGTTCGGGTTAGGGTCAGGGTGTATTGGATCGGGTTAGGGTCAGGGTGTATTCGATCGGGTTAGGGTCAGGGTGTATTCGATCGGGTTAGGGTCAGGGTGTATTGAATCGGGTTAGGGTTAGGGTGTATTCGATTGGGTTTGGGTTAGGGTGTATTTGATAGGGTTAGGGTTAGTGTGTATTCGATCGGGTTAGGGTTAGAGAGCATTAGATCAGGTTAGGGTTAGTGTGTATTCGATTGGGTTAGGTTTAGAGTGTATTCGATCGGGTTAGGGTTAGTGTGTATTCGATCGAGTTATGGTTAGTGTGTAGTCGATCGGGTTAGCGTTAGGGTGTATTGGATCGGGTTAGTGTTAGTGTGCATTCGATCAGGTTAGGGTTAGTGTGTATTCAATCAGGATTGGGTTAGGGTGTATTGGATCGGGTTAGGGTTAGTGTGTATTCGATCGGGTTAGGGTTAGAGAGCATTTGATCAGGTTAGGGTTAGTGTGTATTCGATCGGGTTAGGGTTAGGGTGTATTGGATCGGGTTAGTGTGTATTGGATCGGATTAGGGTTAGTGTGTATTCGATTGGGTTAGGGTTAGGGTGTATTCAATCGGGTTAGCGTTAGGGTGTATTCGATCGGGTTAGGGTTAGGGTGTATTCGATCGGGTTAGCGTTAGGGTGTATTCGATCGGGTTAGGGTTAGTGTGTATTCGATCGGGTTAGGGTGAGCGTTTATTCGTTCGCGTTAAGGTTAGGGTGTATTGGATCGGCTTAGGGTTAGTGTGTACTTGATCGGGTTAGGGTTAGTGTGTATTCGATTGGGTTACGCTTAGGGTGTATTGGATCGGGTTAGGGTCACTGTGTATTCGATCGGGTTTGGGTTAGGGTGTATTGAATCGGGTTAGGGTTAGGGTGTATTCGATTGGGTTTGGGTTAGGGTGTATTTGATAGGGTTAGGGTTAGTGTGCATTCGATCGGGTTAGGGTTAGAGAGCATTAGATCAGGTTAGGGTTAGTGTGTATTCGATTGGGTTAGGTTTAGAGTGTATTCGATCGGGTTAGGGTTAGTGTGTATTCGATCGAGTTATGGTTAGTGTGTAGTCGATCGGGTTAGCGTTAGGGTGTATTGGATCGGGTTAGTGTTAGTGTGCATTCGATCAGGTTAGGGTTAGTGTGTATTCAATCAGGATTGGGTTAGGGTGTATTGGATCGGGTTAGGGTTAGTGTGTATTCGATCGGGTTAGGGTTAGAGAGCATTTGATCAGGTTAGGGTTAGTGTGTATTCGATCGGGTTAGGGTTAGGGTGTATTCAATCGGGTTAGCGTTAGGGTGTATTCGATCGGGTTAGGGTTAGGGTGTATTCGATCGGGTTAGCGTTAGGGTGTATTCGATCGGGTTAGGGTTAGTGTGTATTCGATCGGGTTAGGGTGAGCGTTTATTCGTTCGCGTTAAGGTTAGGGTGTATTGGATCGGGTTAGGGTTAGGGTGTATTGGATCGGCTTAGGGTTAGTGTGTACTTGATCGGGTTAGGGTTAGTGTGTATTCGATTGGGTTACGCTTAGGGTGTATTGGATCGGGTTAGGGTCACTGTGTATTCGATTGGGTTTGGGTTAGGGTGTATTGGATCGGGTTAGGGTTAGTGTGCATTCGATCGGGTTAGGGTTAGAGAGCATTAGATCAGGTTAGGGTTAGTGTGTATTCGATTGGGTTAGGGTTAGGGTGTATTCGATCGGGTTAGGGTTAGTGTGTATTCGATCGAGTTATGGTTAGTGTGTAGTCGATCGGGTTAGCGTTAGGGTGTATTGGATCGGGTTAGTGTTAGTGTGCATTCGATCAGGTTAGGGTTAGTGTGTATTCAATCAGGTTAGGGTTAGGGTGTATTTGATCAGGTTAGGGTTAGTGTGTATTCGATTGGGTTAGGGTTAGGGTGTATTCGATCGGGTTAGGGTTAGGGTGTATTGGATCGGGTTAGGGTTAGTGTGTATTGGATCGGATTAGGGTTAGTGTGTATTCGATCGGGTTAGGGTTAGTGTGTATTGGATTGGATTAGGGTTAGTGTGTATTCGATTGGGTTAGGGTTAGGGTGTATTCAATCGGGTTAGGGTTAGGGTGTATTCGATCGGGTTAGGGTTAGGGTGTATTTGATCGGGTTAGGGTTAGGGTGCATTCGATCGTGTTAGGGTTAGGGTGTATTCGATCGGGTTAGGGTTAGGGTGTATTGGGTCGGGTTAGGGTTAGTGTGTATTTGATCGGGTTAGTGTTAGGGTGTATTCGATCGGGTTATGGTTAGTGTGTATTCGATCGGGTTAGGGTTAGTGTGTATTGGATCGGGTTAGGGTTAGTGTGTATTCGATTGGGTTAGGGTTAGGGTGTATTGAATCGGGTTAGGGTTAGGGTGTATTCGATCGGGTTAGGGTTAGGGTGCATTCGATCGTGTTAGGGTTAGGGTGTATTCGATCGGATTAGGGTTAGGGTGTATTTGATCGGGTTAGTGTTAGGGTGTATTCGATCGGGTTATGGTTAGTGTGTATTCGATCGGGTTAGCGTTAGGGGGTATTCGATCGGGTTAGGGTTAGTGTGTATTCGATCGGGTTAGGGTTCAAGTGCATTCGATGGGCTTAGGGTTAGGGTGTATTGCATCAGGTTAAGGTCAGGGTATATTGGTTCGGGTTAGGGTCAGGGTGTATTCGATCGGGTTAGGGTCAGGGTGTATTGAATCGGATTGGGGTTAGGGTGTATTCGATTGGGTTTGGGTTAGGGTGTATTTGATAGGGTTAGGGTTAGTGTGCATTCGATCGGGTTAGGGTTAGAGAGCATTAGATCAGGTTAGGGTTAGTGTGTATTCGATTGGGTTAGGGTTAGGGTGTATTCGATCGGGTTAGGGTTAGTGTGTATTCGATCGAGTTATGGTTAGTGTGTAGTCGATCGGGTTAGCGTTAGGGTGTATTGGATCGGGTTAGGGTTAGGGTGCATTCGATCAGGTTAGGGTTAGGGTGTATTCGATTGGGTTAGGGTTAGGGTGTATTGGATCGGGTTAGGGTTAGTGTGTATTCGATCGGGTTAGGGTTAGAGAGCATTTGATCAGGTTAGGGTTAGTGTGTATTGGATCGGATTAGGGTTAGTGTGTATTCGATCGGGTTAGGGTTAGTGTGTATTCGATCGGGTTAGGGTTAGAGAGCATTTGATCAGGTTAGGGTTAGTGTGTATTGGATCGGATTAGGGTTAGTGTGTATTCGATTGGGTTAGGGTTAGGGTGTATTCAATCGGGTTAGGGTTAGGGTGTATTTGATCGGGTTAGGGTTAGGGTGCATTCGATCGTGTTAGGGTTAGGGTGTATTCGATCGGGTTAGGGTTAGGGTGTATTGGATCGGGTTCGGGTTAGTGTGTATTTGATCGGGTTAGTGTTAGGGTGTATTCGATCGGGTTATGGTTAGTGTGTATTCGATCGGGTTAGCGTTAGGGTGTATTCGATCGGGTTAGCGTTAGGGTGTATTCGATCGGGTTAGGGTTAGTGTGTATTCGATCGGGTTAGGGTGAGCGTTTATTCGTTCGCGTTAAGGTTAGGGTGTATTGGATCGGGTTAGGGTTAGGGTGTATTGTATCGGGTTAGGGTCAGGGTGTGTTGGATCGGGTTAGGGTTAGTGTGTATTCGCTCGGGTTAGGCTGAGTGTGTATTCGTTCGCGTTAAGGTTAGGGTGCATTCGATTGGTTCAGGGTAAGGGAGTGTTTGATGGAGTTATGGTTAGTATGTATTCGATCAGGTTAGCGTTAGCGTGTATTCGATCAGGTTAGGGTTAGAGAGTATTCGATCGGTTTAGGGTTAGGGTGTATTGGATCTGGTTAGGGTTAGTGTGTATTCGATCAGGTTAGGGTTAGTGTGTATTCAATTGGGTTAGGGTTAGTGTGTATTGGTTCGGGTTAGGGTCAAAGTGTATTTGATCGGGTTACGGTTAGGGTGTATTGGATCGGGTTAGGGTTAGTGTGTATTCGATCAGGTTTGGGTTAGTGTGTATTGGATCAGGTTAGCGTTAGGGTGTATTCGATCGGGTTAGGGTTAGTGGGTATTCGATCGGGTTAGGGTTAGGGTGTATTGGATCGGGTTAGGGTTAGTGTGTATTCGATCGGGTTAGGGTTAGAGAGCATTCGATCAGGTCAGGGTTAGTGTGTATTTGATTGGGTTAGGGTTAGGGTGTATTCAATTGGGTTAGGGGTAGGGTGTATTCGATCGGGTTAGGGTTAGGGAGTGTTGGATTGGGTTAGGGTTAGTGTGTATTCGATCGGGTTAGGGTTAGTGTGTATTCGATCAGGTTAGCGTTAGGGTATATTCGATCGGGTTAGGGTTCAAGTGCATTCGATGGGCTTAGGGTTAGGGTGTATTGCATCAGGTTAAGGTCAGGGTATATTGGTTCGGGTTAGGGTCAGGGTGTATTGGATCGGGTTAGGGTCAGGGTGTATTCGATCGGGTTAGGGTCAGGGTGTATTCGATCGGGTTAGGGTCAGGGTGTATTGAATCGGGTTAGGGTTAGGGTGTATTCGATTGGGTTTGGGTTAGGGTGTATTTGATAGGGTTAGGGTTAGTGTGTATTCGATCGGGTTAGGGTTAGAGAGCATTAGATCAGGTTAGGGTTAGTGTGTATTCGATTGGGTTAGGTTTAGAGTGTATTCGATCGGGTTAGGGTTAGTGTGTATTCGATCGAGTTATGGTTAGTGTGTAGTCGATCGGGTTAGCGTTAGGGTGTATTGGATCGGGTTAGTGTTAGTGTGCATTCGATCAGGTTAGGGTTAGTGTGTATTCAATCAGGATTGGGTTAGGGTGTATTGGATCGGGTTAGGGTTAGTGTGTATTCGATCGGGTTAGGGTTAGAGAGCATTTGATCAGGTTAGGGTTAGTGTGTATTCGATCGGGTTAGGGTTAGGGTGTATTGGATCGGGTTAGGGTTAGTGTGTATTCGATCGGGTTAGGGTTAGAGAGCATTTGATCAGGTTAGGGTTAGTGTGTATTCGATCGGGTTAGGGTTAGGGTGTATTGGATCGGGTTAGTGTGTATTGGATCGGATTAGGGTTAGTGTGTATTCGATTGGGTTAGGGTTAGGGTGTATTCAATCGGGTTAGTGTTAGGGTGTATTCGATCGGGTTAGGGTTAGGGTGTATTCGATCGGGTTAGCGTTAGGGTGTATTCGATCGGGTTAGGGTTAGTGTGTATTCGATCGGGTTAGGGTGAGCGTTTATTCGTTCGCGTTAAGGTTAGGGTGTATTGGATCGGGTTAGGGTTAGGGTGTATTGGATCGGCTTAGGGTTAGTGTGTACTTGATCGGGTTAGGGTTAGTGTGTATTCGATTGGGTTACGCTTAGGGTGTATTGGATCGGGTTAGGGTCACTGTGTATTCGATCGGGTTTGGGTTAGGGTGTATTGGATCGGGTTAGGGTTAGTGTGCATTCGATCGGGTTAGGGTTAGAGAGCATTAGATCAGGTTAGGGTTAGTGTGTATTCGATTGGGTTAGGGTTAGTGTGTATTCGATCGAGTTATGGTTAGTGTGTAGTCGATCGGGTTAGCGTTAGGGTGTATTGGATCGGGTTAGTGTTAGTGTGCATTCGATCAGGTTAGGGTTAGTGTGTATTCAATCAGGTTAGGGTTAGGGTGTATTGGATCGGGTTAGGGTTAGTGTGTATTCGATTGGGTTAGGGTTAGTGTGCATTCGATCGGGTTAGGGTTAGAGAGCATTTGATCAGGTTAGGGTTAGTGTGTATTCGATTGGGTTAGGGTTAGGGTGTATTCGATCGGGTTAGGGTTAGGGTGTATTGGATCGGGTTAGGGTTAGTGTGTATTGGATCGGATTAGGGTTAGTGTGTATTCGATCGGGTTAGGGTTAGGGTGTATTGGATCGGGTTAGGGTTAGTGTGTATTGGGTCGGATTAGGGTTAGTGTGTATTCGATCGGGTTAGGGTTAGGGTGTATTCGATCGGGTTAGGGTTAGGGTGTATTGGATCGGGTTAGGGTTAGTGTGTATTGGGTCGGATTAGGGTTAGTGTGTATTCGATCGGGTTAGGGTGAGTGTGTATTCGTTCGCGTTAAGGTTAGGGTGCATTCGATTGGGTTAGGGTTAGGGTGTAATCGATTGGGTTAGGGTTAGGCTGTATTGGATTGGGTTAGGGTCAGGGTGTGTTGGATCGGCTTAGGGTTAGTGTGTATTGGATCCGGTTAGTGTTAGTGTGTAGTTGATCGGGTTAGGGTTAGTGTGTATTCGATTGGGTTACGCTTAGGGTGTATTGGATCGGGTTAGGGTTACTGTGTATTGGATCGGGTTAGTGTTAGTGTGCATTTGATCAGGTTAGGCTTAGTGTGTATTCGATCGGGTTAGTGTTAGTGTGCATTCGATCAGGTTAGGGTTAGTGTGTATTGGATCGGGTTAGGGCTTGTGTGTATTCAATCAGATTAGGGTTAGTGTGTATTCGATCGGGTTACTGTTAGGGTATATTGGATCGGGTTAGGGTTAGTGTGTATTCGATCAGGTTTGGGTTAGGGTGTACTGGATCGGAATAGGGTTAGTGTGTATTCGATCAGGATAGGGTTAGTTTGTATTCGATCAGGTTAGGGTTAGGGTATATTTGATCAGGATGTGAGTTTGCATCACTGATGATGTTACCTAGAATGGTGACGAAATGTCTGAAAACGAACCTTCCAGCTCAGCGAGCAAACTCACATCCAGAACCTCAACCTGAGCTACAAATCTTCTCAAAATTCGCTATAGTTGATCAGGTTAGGGTTAGTGTGTACTCGATCAGGTTAGCGTTAGGGTCTATTGGATCGGCTTAGGGTTAGGGTGTATTTGATCAGGTTAGGGTTAGGGTGTATTCGATCGGTTAAGATTAGGGTCTATTTGATTGGGTTAAGATCAGGGAGTGTTTGATGGGGTCAGGGTTATGTGTATTCGATTGAGTTAGGGTCAGTTTGTATTCGATGGGCTTGGCCCTCCTCCCTTATCTGATTCTAATTCCTCTGAGTAATTCAGACCATTGTAGAACAACATGAAAGTTATAGCTGAAGCAAGCAGTCAGTACCCTGTGTTTCAGTCGACTTTTCAAATCCTTCAGCCCCAGTTTAGCTTGACCTTTTGCCTGGAAGTGAAAGATAAAGAAAACATGTGAGTCTTCCTGCATCTTGAAACATAATCTGTTGACACTTCCCGCCCACTCTCAATTAGATCTCTCCCTTTCGCTGGTTTAGGAGATTTAGCAACTTTTATAATTTATGAAATGTCCACTACTTCTACAGTGGGGGGAGGGGACGAACTGGGCTGGTTGGGGAAACCATTGGGGAAACCAAGCGGAGGCTTGGGGACCGCTTTGCAGAACACCTCCGCTCAGTTCGCAATAAACAACTGCACCTCCCAGTCGCAAACCATTTCCACTCCCCCTCCCATTCTTTAGATGACATGTCCATCATGGGCCTCCTGCAGTGCCACAATGATGCCACCCGAAGGTTGCAGGAACAGCAACTCATATTCCGCTCGGGAACCCTACAGCCCAATGGTATCAACGTGGACTTCACCAGCTTCAAAATCTCCCCTTCCCCCACCGCATCCCACAACCAGCCCAGTTCGTCCCCTCCCCCCACTGCACCACACAACCAGCCCAGCTCTTCCCCTCCACCCACTGCATCCCAAAACCAGTCCAACCTGTCTCTGCCTCCCTAACCTGTTCTTCCTCTCACCCATCCCTTCCTCCCACCCCAAGCCGCACCTCCATTTCCTACCTACTAACCTCATCCCACCTCCTTGATCTGTCCATCTTCCCTGGACTGACCTATCCCCTCCCTACCTCCCCACCTATACTCTCCTCTCTACCTATCTTCTTTTCTCTCCATCTTCGGTCCGCCTCTCCCTCTCTCCCTATTTATTCCAGTTCCCTCTCCCCATCCCCCTCTCTGATGAAGGGTCTAGGCCCGACACATCAGCTTTTGTGCTCCTGAGATGCTACTTGGCCTGCTGTGTTCATCCAGATCCACACTTTGTTAGCCTAAATAGTCAATTTGGTCTGCAAAACCCTTGGGAAGTAGTGGACATTTCATAAATTTTAAAAGTTGTTAAGTCTCCTAAACCAGAGAAAGGGAGAGATCTAACTCTGTTTTCTCTTTCACAGATGCTGCCAGACCTGCTGAGCTTTTCCAGCAACTTCTGTTTTTGTTCCAAACTCCAAGGTTTGTTTGTTTCTCCATATGCTAATGTACAGAATCAAACTGCTTTAGTGACTACGTATGTATGCATATGAAGATATTTTTGTGAACAGAGTTGTGTTTTGAAATAAAAATAAAGTCAGTGATACAGAGTAGGTCAGAGAGAAAGAGAGCAGCGATCTCAAGAGCGTCGTAGGATTGGACATGGGTTAGAGAAAGCAAAGGATGGATCCATAAAATACAAATAAGATGAAGGAGAGGAGACTTTGGTTGGACACAAAAGAAGCACAGTTAGGATCGAGAGGATTGTGGACAGGAAGTGAGAACTCTGCATGAGTTGTTTCATATTTGTAACACTTAGGTAAGAGCGACAGGTGATTGAATTGCAGCTGCAGTGTTTCAGTTCCACCAGTTGTTATTGCTCCCTGTTGAGGCCATAGTTAACTTGTCAGTTAGTCTAGACAGATCATTAATGTTAGCCTTCACAAGAGTCACACCACCGCAGTGGTGAATGGACAGCCCATTAACTCTGAACTTACATATTTATACATGTTCTTCATGGCTGGATTGGTCTTGGACCTCACTGTGTGAATCAGAGCTCCACCACCTTTCTGGAAACAGAATCAAAAAATCAATACATCAGACAGTCCCACATCATCACTGTCACATTCACCATCATCATCAGAAAGTCTCACACCGTTACTACCAGACATTTTCAAACCTTCATTGTCACAGAGTATCACATTATTACAATCAGAAATCGCCATCACTGTCTGACAGACCGACACCGTCAGACTGTTCAAAGCTATCACTGTCACACAGTCCAACCCTGTCACAGTCACAAAGTCCGATCCTGTCACTGTCACACAGTCCAATTCCGTCACTGTCACACAGTCCAACTCTGTCACAGTCAGACAGTCCAACCCTGTCACTGTCACACAGTCCAACTCTGTCACAGTCAGACAGAACCAACCCTGTCACTGTCACACAGTCCAACCCTGTCACAGTCACACAGTCCAATCCTGTCACAGTCACACGGTCCAACCCTGTCACAGTCACACAGTCTGATCCTGTCAAAGTCACACAGTCCAACTCTGTCACAGTCAGACAGTCCGACCCTGTCACTGTCACACGGTCCAACCCTGTCACAGTCACACGGTCCGACACTGTCACTGTCACACGGTCCGACCCTGTCACAGTTACATAGTCCGACCCTGTCACAGTCACATAGTCCGACCCTGTCACAGTCACACAGTCCGCTGTCACAGTCACACAGTCCGACACTGTCACTGTCACACGATCCGACCCTGTCACAGTCACACGTTCTGACCCAGTCACTGTCACACAGTCCAACCCTGTTACAGTCACACAGTCCGACCCCGTCACAGTCACTCAGTCTGGCCCTGTTACTGTCACACGGACCGAACCAGTCACTGTCACACAGTCCGACCCTGTCACAGTCACACAGTCCGACCCAGTCACAGTCACGCAGTCCGACGCTGTCACAGTCACGCAGTCCGACGCTGTCACAGTCACACAGTCCGATGCTGTCACAGTCACACAGTCCAACTCTGTCACAATCATACAGTCCGACCCTGTCACAGTCACACAGTCAGACACTGTCACATTCACACGGTCCGACTGTGTCACTGTCACACGGTCCGTCCCTGTCACTGTCACACGGTCCAACACTGTCACTGTCACACGGTCCAACACTGTCACTGTCACACAGTCCGACCCTGTCACAGTCACATGGTCCGAACCTGTCACATTCACACAGTCCGACACTGTCACAGTCACACGGTCCAACCCTGTCACTGTCACACGGTCAGACCCAATCACTGTCACACAGTCCGACCCTGTCACAGTCACATAGACCAAACCTGTTACTGTCACACAGTCTGGCCCTGTCACAGTCACACGGTCCGACCCTGTCACTGTCACACAGTCCAACCTTGTCACGGTCAGACAGTCCAACCCTGTCACTCACAGACAGTCCGACCCTGTCACTCACAGACAGTCCGACCCTGTCACTGTCACACGGTCCGACCCTGTCAATGTCACACAGTCCGACCCTGTCACTGTCACACGGTCCGACACTGTCACGGTCAGACAGTCCAACCCTGTAACTGTCACACGGTCTGACACTGTCAAAGTCATACGGTCCGACCCTGTCACAGTCACACAGTCCGACGCTGTCACAGTCACACGTTCTGACCCAGTCACTGTCACACAGTCCAACCTTGTTACAGTCACACAGTCCGACCCCGTCACAGTCACACGGTCTGACCCGGTCACAGTCACACGGTCCGACCCGGTCACTGTCACACAGTCCAACCTTGTCACAGTGACACGGTCTGGCCCTGTCACTGTCACACGGACCGAACCAGTCACTGTCACACAGTCCGACCCTGTCACAGTCACACAGACCGACCCTGTCACTGTCATACAGTCCAACCCTGTCACTCTCAGACAGTCCGACCCTGTCACAGTCAGACGGTCCGACCCTGTCACAGTCAGACGGTCGAACCCTGTCACAGTCAGACGGTCGAACACTGTCACTGTCACACGGTCCGACCCTGTCAATGTCACATGGTCCGACCCTGTCACAGTCAGACACTGTCACAGTCACACAGTCCGACCCTGTCACTGTCACACGGTCCAACCCTGTCACTGTCACACGGTCAGACCCAGCCACTGTCACACAGTCCGACCCTGTCACTGTCACACACTCCGACCCTGTCACAGTCACACGGTCCGACACTGTCACGGTCAGACAGTCCAACCCTGTCACTGTCACACGGTCTGACACTGTCAAAGTCATACGGTCTGACCCTGTCACTGTCACACGGTCCGACCCTGTCACAGTCACACAGTCCAAACCTGTTACTGTCACACAGTCTGACCCTATCACTGTCACACGGTCCAACCCTGTCACTGTCACACGGTCCAACCCTGTCACTGTCACACGGTCCAACACTGTCTCTGTCACACGGTCTGAACCTGTCACATTCACAGTCTGACACTGTCACAGTCACACGGTCCGACCCTGTCACTGTCACACGGTCCGACCCTGTCACTGTCACACAGTCCAAACCTGTTACTATCACACAGTCCGACCCTGTCACTGTCACATGGTCCAACCCTGTCACTGTCACACGGTCCAACCCTGTCACTGTCACACAGTCCGACCCTGTCACAGTCACACGGTCCGACCCTGTCACTGTCACATGGTCCGACACTGTCAAAGTCATACGGTCTGACCCTGTCACTGTCACACGGTCCGACTCTGTCACAGTCACACAGTCCAAACCTGTTACTGTCACACAGTCCGACCCTGTCTCAGTCACACAGTCCGACCCTGTCACTGTCGCATGGTCCAACTCTGTCACAGTCAGACAGAACCAACCCTGTCACTGTCACACAGTCCAACCTTGTCATAGTCACACAGTCCAATCCTGTCACAGTCACACGGGCCAACCCTGTCACAGTCACACGGTCCAACCCTGTCACAGTCACACAGTCCGACCCTGTCACAGTCACACAGTCCGACCCTGTCACTGTCACACGGTTCAACCCTGTCACGGTCAGACAGTCCAACCCTGTCAAAGTCATGCGGTCCGACCCTGTCACTGTCACACGGTCCAACCCTGTCACTGTCACACAGTCCAAACCTGTTACTGTCACACAGTCTGACCCTGTCACTGTCACACGGTCCAACCCTGTCACTGTCACACAGTCCGACCCTGTCTCAGTCACACAGTCCGACCCTGTCACTGTCGCATGGTCCAACTCTGTCACAGTCAGACAGAACCAACCCTGTCACTGTCACACAGTCCAACCTTGTCATAGTCACACAGTCCAATCCTGTCACAGTCACACGGGCCAACCCTGTCACAGTCACACGGTCCAACCCTGTCACAGTCACACAGTCCGACCCTGTCACTGTCACACGGTTCAACCCTGTCACGGTCAGACAGTCCAACCCTGTCAAAGTCATGCGGTCCGACCCTGTCACTGTCACACGGTCCAACCCTGTCACTGTCACACAGTCCAAACCTGTTACTGTCACACAGTCTGACCCTGTCACTGTCACACGGTCCAACCCTGTCACTGTCACACGGTCCAACCCTGTCACTGTCACACAGTCCGACACTGTCACAGTCACACGGTCTGACTCTGTCACAGTCACACGGTCCGACCCTGTCACAGTCACACACTCCGACCCTGTCACTGTCACACGGTCCAACACTGTCACTATCACACGGTCCGACCCAGTCACTGTCACACGGTCCGACGCTGTCACTGTCACACAGTCTGACCCTGTCACTGTCACATGGTCCGACCCTGTCACTGTCACACAGTCCGACCCTGTCACTGTCTCATGGTCCGACCCAGTCACTGTCACACTGTCAGACCCAGTCACTGTCACACGGTCCGACCCTGTCACAGTCACATAGTCCAAACCTGTTACTGTCACACAGTCTGGCACTGTCACAGTCACACGGTCCGACCCGGTCACAGTCACACAGTCCGACCCGGTCACTGTCTCATGGTCCGACCCAGTCACTGTCACACTGTCAGACCCAGTCACTGTCACACGGTCCGACCCTGTCACAGTCACATAGTCCAAACCTGTTACTGTCACACAGTCTGGCACTGTCACAGTCAAACGGTCCGACCCTGTCACTGTCACACGGTCTGACCCTGTCAATGTCACACGGTCCGACCCTGTCACAGTCACACGGTCCGACCCAGTCACTGTCACACGGTCCGACCCTGTCACAGTCACACGGTCCGACCCGGTCACAGTCACACAGTCCGACCCGGTCACTGTCACACGGTCCAAACCTTGTCACAGTGACACGGTCCGACCCTGTCACAGTCACACAGTCCAATGCTGTAACGGTCAGACAGTCCGACCCTGTCACTGTCACACAGTCCGACCCTGTCACTGTCTCATGGTCCGACCCAGTCACTGTCACACTGTCAGACCCAGTCACTGTCACACGGTCCGACCCTGTCACAGTCACATAGTCCAAACCTGTTACTGTCACACAGTCTGGCACTGTCACAGTCAAACGGTCCGACCCTGTCACTGTCACACGGTCCGACACTGTCAATGTCACACTGTCCGACCCTGTCACAGTCACACGGTCCGAATCTGTCACTGTCACACAGTCCAACCCTGTCACTCTCAGACAGTCCAACCCTGTCACAGTCGGACCGTCCGATCCTGTCACTGTCACACGGTCCGACCCTGTCAATGTCACACGGTCTGACCCTGTCAATGTCACACGGTCCGACCCTGTCACAGTCACACGGTCCGACCCAGTCACTGTCACACGGTCCGACCCTGTCACAGTCACACGGTCCGACCCGGTCACAGTCACACAGTCCGACCCGGTCACTGTCACACGGTCCAAACCTTGTCACAGTGACACGGTCCGACCCTGTCACAGTCACACAGTCCAATGCTGTAACGGTCAGACAGTCCGACCCTGTCACTGTCACACAGTCCGACCCTGTCACTGTCTCATGGTCCGACCCAGTCACTGTCACACTGTCAGACCCAGTCACTGTCACACGGTCCGACCCTGTCACAGTCACATAGTCCAAACCTGTTACTGTCACACAGTCTGGCACTGTCACAGTCAAACGGTCCGACCCTGTCACAGTCACACGGTCCGAATCTGTCACTGTCACACAGTCCAACCCTGTCACTCTCAGACAGTCCAACCCTGTCACAGTCGGACCGTCCGATCCTGTCACTGTCACACGGTCCGACCCTGTCAATGTCACACGGTCTGACCCTGTCAATGTCACACGGTCCGACCCTGTCACAGTCACACGGTCCGACCCTGTCACAGTCACATGGTCCGACCCAGTCACTGTCACACGGTCCGACCCTGTCACAGTCACACGGTCCGACCCGGTCACAGTCACACAGTCCGACCCGGTCACTGTCACACGGTCCAAACCTTGTCACAGTGACACGGTCCGACCCTGTCACAGTCACACAGTCCAATGCTGTAACGGTCAGACAGTCCAACCCTGTCACTGTCACACGGTCCGACACTGTCAATGTCAAACGGTCCGACCCTGTCACAGTCACACAGTCCAAACCTGTCACTGTCACACGGTCCGACCCTGTCACAGTCACACAGTCCAACCTTGTCACAGTGACACGGTCCGACCCTGTCACAGTCACACAGTCCAAACCTGTTACTGTCACACAGTCCGACCCTGTCACAGTTACACGGTCCGACCCAGTCACTGTCACATGGTCTGACACTGTCACTGTCACACATTCCGACCCTGTCACAGTCACATAGTCCAAACCTGTTACTGTCACACAGTCCAACCCTGTCACAGTGACATGGTCCGAATCTGTCACTGTCATACAGGCCAACCCTGTCACGGTCAGACAGTCCAACCCTGTCACTCTCAGACAGTCCAACCCTGTCACAGTCAGACAGTCCAACCCCGTCACTGTCACACGGTCCGACCCTGTCACTGTCACATGGTCCAACACTGTCACTGTCACACAGTCCAACACTGTCACTCTCAGACAGTCCGACTCTGTCATGGTCAGACAGTCTGACATAATTGAATATCGTCACAGATAGTTAAAATTCACTTTGAATGTCCTCGCCCCATCATCCCTACACTGCGCCCTCTCTCCTGGCTCCCTCCATACTCAGCTCTTTCATGCTTCTCCCTGCACATTGCCTTCTGCCTCTGTCCTCCATATGTTTTACCCTATCTTTGTCCCTGTCTTTCCTTCACTACAGTCAAGCCCTGTCCCTCCTTTCCTTCCTGTCAATCCTCAATGTGATGAAACAAAGAATAATTGTGTTACTCTAACTCACTTGTCCTGCTCCCTCCCATCTGCTGATCTGCCCCCTTTCACATTTATCTCTTTCTTCTACAATCTGTTGGATTTTCAAATCAAATTTCAGTGTAATTGTTCATGTCTTTTCTGAAGTTTTTCATCAGCCCTGGTTGTACCCTGAAATTCAGCCTTTCATATGGCTTTCTCACTAAACTGGAAAGTTTGTTTCTACCTACCTTAAAGTTTTCAATCCACAATTTGGCGCAGCCTGGAGCGAGAGAGAGAGACAGACAGACAGACAAGATGTAACGTTACTGCTGGTCAGTGAAGGGAAGTATTGTAAGGAGGAGCAACTTGTGTCTTTGCTGCTTTATGAGAGAGTAAACGCAAGATCAGCCGCTCTCACCTGACGAAAAGCCGCCTAGATTGACTTCCTCTTCGAATATGTCTGTCAATTCCTTCCCTTGGTTAAGCTTTTCCAGTCGATTGTCTATAAACTGAATCCAAAGCAGAGAAGAATTAAATAAACTGCTCTTACCTCTGATTGGGGTGGGGTATGCAATGGGTGGGGTGTTGGTATTATGGGACTGTAAGTTAAAATCATTATTGAAAGTCAGGAGAGGGGGAGGAGACATTTCTTTACACAGGTTTTGTTGAAGTCTCAGCTGTTTTTCTCCCTAAAGGGACTGGTTGAGGAAGAAATATATATTTGTAAATGGAAATTTGGACATATATTTGAAACAGTTGGATCAGAGACCAAGTAATGACAGTTGTGCAGGGATTTATTTGGAGATTGATGCCAGGCAATGGGGAGAGTGTGGACACAGAGTGGGGCATGAGGGCTAATTTGGAATTAATACTGGGTTATGCAGAGAAAATGGGACAGTGGGATTAATTTGGAGATTAATGCGTGAATTAATATAGGTCCCTAGGGACAGAATGGGGCAGGGTCATTTGTTTAGGATTGACACAGGGCTAGAGGGACAGGGGTGAGCAGAGGGATGAGTGTAGGATTGACACAGGGCTGTGGGGAGGGGAGGGTGAGCAGAGGGATGAGTTTCGGATTGACACAGGGCTGTGGGAAGAGGATTGTGTAGTGGCATGAGTTTAGGATTGACACAGGGCTTTGGGACGGGGGGGGCGAGCAGAGGGATGAGTTTCGGATTGACACAGCGCTGTGGGGAGAGGATTGTGTACTGGAATGAGTTTCGGATTGACACAGGGCTGTGGGGACGGAGGTGAGCTGAGGGATGAGGTTGGGATTGACACAGGGCTCGGAGGATGGGGATAAGCAGAGGGATGGGTTTCGGATTGACACAGGGCTGTGGGGAGAGGATTGTGTACTGGGACGAGTTTTGGATTAAAACAGGGCTGTGGAGAGGGGGGTGAGCAGAGGGATGAGTTTCGGATTGACACAGGGCTGTGGGGAGGGAGAGGTGAGCAGCGGGATGAGTGTAGGATTGCTGTAGCACAGATGTGAAATGCCTATGATGGGCTCAATCTGTACTTTCTTCAATGTAAAAATCCGAGGTGTTTTTCATTTGCAATGCTGAATGGAAGAGGAATTTGGGACTTTCTGTCCTTGCATTAAGAGATTATTCATCAGATTGAGGAGTCTTAATGTTTAGTAGAGAATCTTGCCAAATGCTGAGTTCATTCCTGGTACACAGGCTCTATTCCTGTCATACCAAGTCTCACCTGTTTGAACAGCTGAAGATGTACCGCATGTTGCAGGAAATCCTTCAAGGCAGGTTTGTGATTCAAAAACGTCTCCTCACAAAATGTGACTGGTTCATCCTAAGCATACAGGGAGACAGACTCTATTAACAGCTTCTCTTCCCCATTTTCCCCCTTAAGTTCCTTGAGCTGTTGCCAGTCATTAAAACAGTCAGCATGAAAGGATGCCATTCGGCCCACTGTCAAGAGCCATCTGATTAGTCTCACTCCCCTGTTCTTTCCCCAAAGTCCAGTAGGTGCTTCTGCTTTAAGTATTTATCCAACTCACATTAAAAGTTAGTATTGAATCTGTTTCCACTGCCCATACTGTATCTGCCTGCGGCTGTCAATACGATTTCTAGAAACTTCACTACCCTCCAACCATTTCTTATACAATGGCCAACAGGCAAGTAATGATCAGGAGCAGAACTCTTTCTGTTGTAAAAAACAGTAGCAATTGTCGCACCTGAGTTCAGATTTCTAGGCTCTGGCAGTTTGGAAGCCACTGTGTCAGGTGATAACCTAAACATTAAGCCCTCGAGGGAACTATATTAACACTGGGTAAAAATTAATGAGTGAATAATTAATTTCTGCAATTTTCATCATTTCACCCAATCTCTTGGGAGAGTGGTCGCACACTCAATACTAACATGTAGGAAAGAATTTACAGTTGAACCCTATCACATCCTTTCTTGTTTCTTTCTATTTTAATAATGTGCCTCGGGCCAACAGCCTCTGAATGTTCTTATTGTAACCTCAATGCAAGTTTCCAATTAAACAGCACCTGGCTGTTAACTGTCAATCACACTCCACTTGCCATGCAATTAGCATTCGCTTCTCCTACACTATAAATGGGGTATAAATTTTCCTCTATGTTATATTCTGTGAATTGCTCTGATGAATTCAAGATGGAAGGCTTTGCCAACATGTGTCTTTTTCTGAGCAATACTGTACAAGTTCTGTACAATCAAATGACAACTGCACATTCAAATGATCTTCTTTCCCTCTTTATTTGCTCTCTCACAGTAAGGTTTATGAGCCCCTTTCCTGATGTTTTCAGGGTCCTCAGAGGTTAGGGAAAAAGATTGCTGTTTCAAACAATTGGTGAGTTTGGGAGAGATCCCTCCATATTAAACATTGAGCCTTCAAGTGCAAGAAGAGACGAAGTTGAGTCTGAATGACTGTGGGCACTCACAGAGTTAAATTTAAGAGCATCTTGGTAGCTTCCGAAGATTGCTGCCTGTGCCCTGAGAAAGGCCCGTGCCACCACATCCCCAGTGACTGCGGATTGCTTCTTCAACTTCACTTTCAGAATGGACACCTGAAATAAACCAAACAAACAGATGGTGAAAGGACATCAAGGGGCAGCCATCAATACTTCACATTTATACTCCCATCCTCTTCCCAATTATTCCCTGCCTTTTGAAGTCATTTCACCCCCATTACCTATTGGAGTTGAATTACCCTCCACTGTAAGTCCTAGCCTTTAACCTGCCCTTTTTAAAATATATTTGATCCTGGGATGTAGACATCTCTGGCTAGGCCAGCATTTATTCTCCATCCTTAATTGTCCAGAGGACCGTTCAGAATTAGTCTTATTGTTGGTCTGGAGTCACACGTAAACTAGACTAGGTAAGGACAGCAGATTTCCTTCCCGAAAGGCCATGAGTAATCCAGATGAGTTTTTATGACAATTGACACATTGTTACATGGGTGGAATGAGCTTCCTGAGGAAGTGGTGGATGTGGGTACAATGTTTAAAAGACATTTGGATGAATACCTGAAGAGGGAAGGTTTGGAGGGATGTGGTCCAGGAGCAGACAGGAGGGACGAGTTTACTTTAGGATTATGTTTGACATGGACTGGTTGGACTGAAGTGTTTGTTTCCAAGCTGTATGACTCTATGACTTGATGCCATGAGACTTCATGGGACCCAAAGAAAATCTGGAAGCTTCCCAGAGGAATGTCTTCCTTACCAAATACCGCTGCTGGATCTGTCCTGGCTTTGGGACAGACAAGACTCAGGAATGTTAACGGTGATGTCTGAGACATTGTGTGTAAGGTCTGATTCGTGTCAGGCTGTTGCCTGACTGCTCTGTCGGACAGCTCTCCCACTTTCAGCACTAGACCCACCCACATTCCCTCTAATTCTGTTTCTTCTGCAGGTACACAGCAATGATTTCTGAAACGATAAGCCAACACTAGGAATGGTATCGGAATGCTGACTGGCATGCACAGGCCTTCGAAGCCGCATCTGTGCAGCTTAGTGAGAATGTTGGTCCCCATATATTAGCAAAGCGGACTTGACAGTGTGGAGCAAACAGTGTTTGCCCATTTTCTATCTGGTGTCTGGGTGGTTGAAGTTGTGTAGGGGTTTATTCATTTTCATTCTTTTTAGAATGCAAAGCAATTCATTGTAACTGAGTGGCTTGCTAGGCCATATCAGAGACCATTAAGAGTCAATCATATCACTGTGGGTCTAAAGTAAACATACAAATAAAGTAAGATCAGCAAACTTGGTTCCCCATGGACAGTAGTGGTGCAAATGAGATTTTATGACAACTGACAACGGTTTTACGATCATCATAGCCTTCAATTCTAAGTTTGTTACCTGAATTCAGATTGACATTCTGTACCCAGGGCTTAGCCTGGCCTTTGGATTACTAATTCAATGACAAGACTACCATACTACCATCTCCCTTCAGTAATTCCAGCTTTCAGCGAATGTGATGGCTTGCTTTACCACTTCAAACTTACCACATCTGGTGGCATCTTTTCCAGATCATTGAATGGCGACTCCAGTGTGTTTGAGTCAACATTTAATATAACCACATCCTCTAGAGCTCTGCTTCTCACCTTCTGCAAAATAAAGGGATAAACTGAAGGAACACACTTTCATTTCTCCCATTCGCATTCACTTTGGGAAAGATAGGGATTGCTCAGGGTCAACACATTCAATGATGCTTCTTCACATTCAGTTCCGATACTTCAGCCCATGTGAGAATACCCACTGGATCATTCCCCAACTCTCATATCAATCAGCTTCATGACTGGAAAACCGATTCAGACAACAATGGCATGTGGGAAATTTTATATGTCTTGACACCTCAAACGTGCTTCATTCTAGTCATGGGATTTTGAAATTCAGTGACTTTTAATTTTTTTCTTTATTCATTCATGGGATGAGGGTATCACTGGCTAGGCAGCATTTATTGCCCATCCCTAATTGCCCAGAGGGCAGTTATAAGTCAACCACATTGCTGTGAGTCTGGAGTCACATGTAGGCCAGAACAAGTGAGGCTGGCAATTTCCTTCCCTAAAGGATGTCAGTGAACCAGATGGGTTTTTCCAACAATCACTAATGGATTCATGGTCATCATTAGACTCTTAGTTCATATTTTATTAAATTCAAATTCCACCATCTGTCGTGGCGGGATTTGAATCCCTGTCCCCAGAAGATTATCTGAGTCTCTGGATTAATAGTCCAGCGATAATACCACTAGGTTATCACCTCCACCCTTTATTATGTCGCTAGGTGTGGTAGTTATATTGGATACTGAAAGATTCTGAAAACAGGTTAGGTTTTGGGTGGAGGTGATAAATAAAGGGAGATTTATTGGATCAGGTACTGGGAGAATTTGTCACTCTATTGTGAAGTACCATGAGAACTTTAATATCTAACTGAACCACTTGACTGCCTTCTCAATTTCCGGAATGTGGTTTGAACTCACAGTCTTGTTCTTCAGTCACTGTTTCTTTTTTCTGCATTATTCTGCATTTACCTATTCTATCTGGACTTTTATCCTGTTGCAACAGTGGGAGAAAGCAAAGCAAGTGACAGGGCAAGGGGTGTGTTTCTATGGGAGATGACAGAGACAGTGAAGAGCTACCAAAGGTCAAAGTTTGTTCCTTCACTGTGGTCAGAATATGAAGCTTGGCTGGAAAAAAGAAAAACACTTTGAGGAAAGATGTTTGTCAGCACTACCAAAGAGTGAGATAGTGATGGGCGAAACACACTGACCCACTCACCTCCATCAAGCTCGAGTGGATCCCTATGAGGTAAGGCATTGGAGCACTGCAAGCATAACAGACAAGATAAAGGGTTAGGCATGCTGATCTTTCACCTCCAGCATCTGCACTCAACTCCAGCCATTACTGAGATGCCTACTGTTTACCAGTTCTCCCTATCCAAGTCACAGGAAAGGATTTCTTACCAGCAGTAATCAAGGAGGTGTGGAGGGAGCACGGGGATGTAGATGTGTTGCCAGTACATAGGATACAGCATTGCAGTTGAGCCATGTACACAAGCAGTTAACTGTGGAACAGAAAAAAACATCAATATTCAGATAAATAAATCACACAGAATGACCTCAAGCTCCTGACTACAACCTGTGGTCACTGTCTGGCAGATTGAGGGTAATCTCTTCCCCAGTACTGGAGGAAGAAGGTAATGGGGGCTTGACGATTAAGCAAGGATGAAGGGAGATCAGCATGTGGGAATCTAAAAAAGCATGGTGCCAGAGATTGAGGAATATTGATGGTGTTCATCACGAGAGCCAAGTGCCGGTGGGAATCGCTGTGAGTGCTTTGACTGAGAAGAAGGGAAATTCATAAGGAAGTTTTCACCTTTCCCAATGCACACCATCTGTTCTGCAGGTTAGTGTGGACCATCCTGTCCTGCAGGTCAAGGTGGGCCCTTCTGACCTGCAAGTTTACTTTACCACAGTGTGGCCAGGCATTCCTCTCTACCATATGCACTGTACAAACATTCACTGAATCCAGATAATGAAACTGGGATTGGCCTGGACCACCCATACAGAGTCACCTTCCAGTAGCTTTCCACTGACAGAGCAGAGGAGAAAGAATCCTTCCTGAGTGTTTCATCTTAAAGATCAATTCTCACCACTTTGCTGATCTGGGCTGAGATTAGACAACTCTGAATGGATCAAAGGACAACCTGAATTGGTCTGTTGAGCATCTCGATTATAGAATCCATTAACCGCGTAGATGTATGCTGTCCCAGCTTACCCTCTAGATATACACTATCTCAGCAGACCCTGTAGATATACACTATCCCAGCAAACCCTGTAGATACAGACTGTCCTAGCTAACCCTGTAGATATACAATGTCCCAGCTTACTTTGTAGATATACACTGTCTCAGCATACCCTATAGATATACAGTATCCCAGCTGACCCTGTAGATATAGACTGTCCTAGCTAACCCTATAGATATACACTATCCGAGCTAACCCTATAGACATTGATTGTCGTGGCTAACCCTATAGACATACACTGTCCCAGCTAACCGTGTAGATATACAGTATCCCAGCTAACCCTGTAGATATAGGCTGACCTAGCTAACCCTGTAGATATACACTATCCCAGCTAACCCTGTAGATATAGATTGTCTCAGCTAACCCTGTAGATATACACATTCCCAGCTGAGCCTGTAGATATAGACTGTCCCAGCTAACCCTGCAGATATCCACTATCCCAGCTAACCCTGTAGATAGATGCTGTCCCAGCTAACCCTGCAGATATAGACATTCCTAGCTAACCCTGTAGATATACGCTATCCCAGCTGACCCTGTAGATATAGATTGTGTCAGCTAACCCTGTCGATATAGACTGTCCCAGCTAACCCTGTAGATATACACTATCCCAGCTAACCCTGTTGATATGGCCTGTCCCAGCTAACCCTGTAGATATAGACTGTCCCAGCTAACCCTGTCGATATAGACTGTCCCAGCTAACCCTGTAGATATACACTATCCCAGCTAACCCTGTAGATATAGATTGTCTCAGCTAACTCTGTTGATATAGACTGTCCCAGCTAACCCTGTAGATATACACTATCCCAGCTCACCCTGTAGATATACACTATCCCAGCTAACCCTGTAGATATAGATTGTCTCAGCGAACCCTGTAGATATACTCTGTCTCAGCTAACCCTATTGATATATACTATCCCAGCTAACCCTGTAGATATAAACTTTCCTAGCTAACCCTGAAAATATACACTATCCCAGCTAACCCTGTAGATATATGCTGTCCTAGCTAACCCTGTAGATATATACTATCCCAGCTAACCCTGTAGATATAGACTTTCCTAACCCTGTAGATATACAGTATCGCAGCTAATCCTGTAGGTATACATTATTCCAGCTTAGCCTGTAGATATACACTGTCCCAGCTTACCCTGTACATATACACTGTCCCAGCTTACTCTGTAGATATATATTATTCCAGCTTACCCTGTAAATATACACTGTCCCAGCTTACTCTGTAGATAAACATTATTCCAGCTTACCCTGTAGATATACACTGTCCCAGCTAACCCTGTCGATATAGACTTTCCTAATCCTGTAGATATACACTATGCTAGCTAAACCTGTAGATACACATTATCCCAGCTTACTTTGTAGATGTACACTGTCCCAGCTTACCCTGTACATATACACTGTCCCAGCTTACACTGTAGATATACACTATTCCAGCTTACCCTGCAGATATACACTGTCCCAGCTTACCCTGTAGATACAGGCTGTCCCCTAACCCTGTAGATATAGACTATACCAGCTAATTACACAGATATAGATTGTCACAGGTAATCTTGTACAGTACCCCAGTTAACCTGTAGATCCAATCACAGCTGTACCTGGTAGAGATAGATGGTTCAAGCAGAGTGTTGGAACAGAATTGGGAAGGGATGGATGTTGAAGAATGATACTAGTCTAAGCTGGCACTCACTGTGCTGAGCTTGCTGCAGGTGATAATAATGCGTCTCTCATGTAGCATACTGGCATAGAGATGCAGCATGTTGTTCACATCCACAGCAACCACATATTCTGTCAGGTTCCTCTGCAAGCCAAAAAAGAATTTATACAATGCTGGGCAAGTCACAGGAAATGTATTATGAAAAATTGTGCGATACCTTATGAGAAAAGCTAAATCGATATCAATTCAGCAATCACCAAACCCACACTCATTTCGGTAACAGAATAAACCCTCTCCAGTCTTGTGTCATTGCACAAAATCGTAATTTGTAGGCAGAATTACTTTTATGTCTCTGTTCTCTCCCCGTGTGGGATACACTGCTACTGTTCTCTCCCCCTGTGAGACACACTGCTACTGTTCTCTCCCCGTGTGAGACACACTGCTACTGTTCTCTCCCCGTGTGAGACACACTGCTACTGTTCTCTCCCCCTGTGAGACACACTGCTACTGTTCTCTCCCCGTGTGAGACACACTGCTACTGATCTCTCCCCGTGTGAGAAACACTGCTACTGTTCTCTCTCCCCGTGAGACACACTGCTCCTGTTCTCTCCCCCCGTGAGACACACTGCTACTGTTCTTTCCCCGTGTGAGACACACTGCTACTGTTCTCTCCCCGTGAGACACACTGCTACTGTTCTTTCCCCGTGTGAGACACACTGCTACTGTTCTCTCACCGTGTGAGACACACTGCTACTGTTCTCTACCCTGTGTGAGACACACTGCTACTGTTCTCTCCCACTGTGAGACACACTGCTACTGTTCTCTCCTCCTGTGAGACACACTGCTACTGTTCTCTCCCCCTGTAAGACACACTGCTCCTGTTCTCTCCCCGTGTGAGACACACTGCTACTGTTCTCTCCCACTGTGAGACACACTGCTACTGTTCTCTCCCCCTGTGAGACACACTGCTACTGTTCTCTCCCCCTGTGCAACACACTGCTACTGTTCTCTCCCCCTGTGAGGCACACTGCTACTGTTCTCTCCCCCTGTGAGACACACTGCTCCTGTTCTCTCCCCCTGTGAGACACACTGCTCCTGTTCTCTCCTGCAGTGAGACACACTGCAACTGTTCTCTCCCCCTGTGAGACACACTGCTACTGTTCACTCCCCCTGTGAGACACACTGCTACTGTTCTCTTCCCCTGTGAGACACACTGCTACTGTTCTCTCCCCCTGTGAGACACACTGGTACTATTCTCTCCCCCTGTGAGACACTCTGCTACTGTTCTCTCCCCCTGTGAGACACACTGCTCCTGTTCTCACCAGCAGTGAGACACACTGCTACTGTTCTCTCCCCGTGTGAGACACACTGGTACTATTCTCTCCCCCTGTGAGACACTCTGCTACTGTTCTCTCCCCCTGTGAGACACACTGCTCCTGTTCTCACCAGCAGTGAGACACACTGCTACTGTTCTCTCCCCCTGTGAGACACACTGCTACTGTTCTCTCCCCGTGTGAGACACACTGCTACTGTTCTCTCCCCTTGTGAGACACGCTGCTACTGTTCTCTCCCCCGTGTGAGACACACTGCTACTGTTCTCTCCCCATGTGAGACACACTGCTACTGTTCTCTCCCACTGTGAGACACACTGCTATTGTTCTCTCCCCCTGTGACTCACACTGCTACTGTTCTCTCCCCCGTGTGAGACACACTGCTACTGTTCTCTCCCCCTGTGAGACACACTGCTCCTGTTCTCACCAGCAGTGAGACACACTGCTACTGTTCTCTCCCCCTGTGAGACACACTGCTACTGTTCTCTCCCCGTGTGAGACACACTGCTACTGTTCTCTCCCCTTGTGAGACACGCTGCTACTGTTCTCTCCCCCTGTGAGACACACTGCTACTGTTCTCTCCCCGTGTGAGACACACTGCTACTGTTCTCTCCCCATGTGAGACACACTGCTACTGTTCTCTCCCCGTGTGAGACACACTGCTACTGTTCTCTCCCCGTGTGAGACACACTGCTACTGTTCTCTCCCCCGTGTGAGACACACTGCTACTGTTCTCTCCCCATGTGAGACACACTGCTACTGTTCTCTCCCACTGTGAGACACACTGCTCTTGTTCTCTCCCCCTGTGATTCACACTGCTACTGTTCTCTCCCCCGTGTGAGACACACTGCTACTGTTCTCTCCCACTGTGAGACACCCTGCCACTGTTCTCTCCCCCTGTGAGACACACTGCTACTGTTCTCTCCCGCTGTGCAACACTCTGCTACTGTTCTCTCCCCCTGTGAGGCACACTGCTATTGTTCTCTCCCCGTGTGAGACACACTGCTACCGTTCTCTCAGCCTGTGAGACACACTGCTCCTGTTCTCTCCCCCTGTGAGACACACTGCTCCTGTTCTCTCCTGCAGTGAGACACACTGCTACTGTTCTCTCCCCCTGTGAGACACACTGCTACTGTTCTCTCCCCCTGTGAGACACACTGCTACTGTTCTCTTCCCCTGTGAGACACACTGCTACTGTTCTCTCCCCCGTGTGAGACACACTGGTACTGTTCTCTCCGCCTGTGAGACACACTGGTACTGTTCTCTCCCCCAGTGTGACACACTGCTACTGTTCTCTCCCCCTGTGAGACACACTGCTACTGTTCTCTCCCCCTGTGAGACACACTGCTACTGTTGTCTCCCCGTGTGAGACACACTGCTACTGTTCTCTCCCTCTGTGAGACACACTGCTCCTGTTCTCTCCCCCTGTGAGACACACTGCCACCGTTCTCTCCCCCTGTGAGACACACTGCTCCTGTTCTCTCCACCTGTGAGACACACTGGTACTATTCTCTCACCCTGTGAGACACACTGCTACTGTTCTCTCCCCCTGTGAGACACACTGCTACTGTTCTCTCCCCCTGTGAGACACACTGCTCCTGTTCTCACCAGCAGTGAGACACACTGCTACTGTTCTCTCCCCCTGTGAGACACACTGCTACTGTTCTCTCCCCGTGTGAGACACACTGCTACTGTTCTCTCCCCTTGTGAGACACGCTGCTACTGTTCTCTCCCCCTGTGAGACACACTGCTACTGTTCTCTCCCCCTGTGAGACACACTGCTACTGTTCTCTCCCCCTGTGAGACACACTGCTACTGTTCGCTCCCTGTGTGAGACACACTGCTCCTGTTCTCTCCCCGTGTGAGACACACTGCTCCTGTTCTCTCCCCGTGTGAGACACACTGCTGCTGTTCTCTCCCCCTGTGAGACACACTGCTGCTGTTCTCTCCCCGTGAGACACACTGCTACTGTTCTCTCCCCCTGTGAGACACACTGCTACTGTTCTCTCCCCCTGTGAGACACACTGCTGCTGTTCTCTCCCCCTGTGAGACACACTGCTGCTGTTCTCTCCCCCTGTGAGACACACTGCTACTGTTCTCTCCCCCTGTGAGACACACTGCTACTGTTCTCTCCCCCTGTGAGACACACTGCTGCTGTTCTCTCCCCGTGAGAGACACTGCTACTGTTCCCTCCCTCTGTGAGACACACTGCTACTGTTCTCTCCCCGTGAGACACACTGCTGCTGTTCTCTCCCCCTGTGAGACACACTGCTGCTGTTCTCTCCCCGTGAGACACACTGCTACTGTTCTCTCCCCCTGTGAGACACACTGCTACTGTTCTCTCCCCCTGTGAGACACACTGCTACTGTTCTCTCCCCCTGTGAGACACACTGCTACTGTTCTCTCCCCCTGTGAGACACACTGCTGCTGTTCTCTCCCCGTGTGAGACACACTGCTACTGTTCTCTCCCCTTGTGAGACACACTGCTACTGTTCGCTCCCTGTGTGAGACACACTGCTCCTGTTCTCTCCCCGTGTGATACACACTGCTCCTGTTCTCTCCCCGTGTGATACACACTGCTCCTGTTCTCTCCCCCTGTGAGACACACTGCTACTGTTCTCTCCCCCTGTGAGACACACTGCTGCTGTTCTCTCCCCGTGAGACACACTGCTACTGTTCTCTCCCCCTGTGAGACACACTGCTACTGTTCTCTCCCCCTGTGAGACACACTGCTACTGTTCTCTCCCCGTGTGAGACACACTGCTGCTGTTCTCTCCCCCTGTGAGACACACTGCTGCTGTTCTCTCCCCGTGTGAGACACACTGCTACTGTTCTCTCCCCTTGTGAGACACACTGCTACTGTTCGCTCCCTGTGTGAGACACACTGCTCCTGTTCTCTCCCCGTGTGATACACACTGCTCCTGTTCTCTCCCCGTGTGATACACACTGCTCCTGTTCTCTCCCCCTGTGAGACACACTGCTACTGTTCTCTCCCCCTGTGAGACACACTGCTGCTGTTCTCTCCCCGTGTGAGACACACTGCTACTGTTCTCTCCCCTTGTGAGACACACTGCTACTGTTCGCTCCCTGTGTGAGACACACTGCTCCTGTTCTCTCCCCGTGTGATACACACTGCTCCTGTTCTCTCCCCGTGTGATACACACTGCTCCTGTTCTCTCCCCGTGTGAGACACACTGCTACTGTTCTCTCCCCCTGTGAGACACACTGCTACTGTTCTCTCCCCGTGTGAGACACACTGCTACTGTTCTCTCTCCCTGTGAGACACACTGCTACTGTTCTCTCCCCCTGTGAGACACACTGCTACTGTTCTCTCGCCGTGTGAGACACACTGCTGCTGTTCTCTCCCCGTGAGACACACTGCTGCTGTTCTCTCCCCGTGAGACACACTGCTGCTGTTCTCTCCCCGTGAGACACACTGCTGCTGTTCTCTCCCCGTGAGACACACTGCTCCTGTTCTCTCCCCGTGAGACACACTGCTACTGTTCTCTCGCCGTGTGAGACACACTGCTACTGTTCTCTCGCCGTGTGAGACACACTGCTACTGTTCTCTCCCCGTGAGACACACTGCTGCTGTTCTCTCCCCGTGAGACACACTGCTGCTGTTCTCTCCCCGTGAGACACACTGCTGCTGTTCTCTCCCCGTGAGACACACTGCTGCTGTTCTCTCCCCGTGAGACACACTGCTGCTGTTCTCTCCCCGTGAGACACACTGCTCCTGTTCTCTCCCCGTGAGACACACTGCTGCTGTTCCCTCCCTCTGTGAGACACACTGCTACTGCCTATGACACCTGAAAGATGTGAAGAAATTAGAGATAATAAAATGTGAGGCTGGACGAACACAGCAGGCCAAGTTGAAGGGTCTAGGCCCGAAACGTCAGCTTTTGTGCTCCTGAGATGCTGCTTGGCCTGCTGTGTTCATCCAGCCTCACATTTTATTATCTTGGAATCTCCAGCATCTGCAGTTCCCATTATCTCTGAAGAAATTAGAGAAGGGAGATTTCTGAACAGAAGCGAGAGCTGTGATTAATCTGTAATATTTTTCCCTGCCTGGTTGATTGTTAGGGTGCAGTGGGTGTAGGGAGGATTCAGAATCAATGTTCATTGTGATAATGATTCTTGATTCTGATATAAATATATTGTAGTCAGTCAGCTCTGAACTCTTTCACGCAAAACACTCAGTGGAAGATTTGCTCTGAATGTTTTGCAGTGAGATGAGGTATTTATAGAAAGACAGGTATATAATGTCACTATAAATCGGACTCTGAACCTCCTAGTAACCTTACCAAAATACAGCACCATAATCTCATAGGCCAGAATTTCAGTGCTTGTGACTGGCTTTGCAACCGTGATTGAGGAGGGGGCAATGTAAAATTCTGGCCTGTGAATAGATGTGACATTACCCCCTCTTACACTGTTATCCAGCCTTGTTTTCAGGTTCCTCTTTCCAACTGGAAGCCCCTCACCCCACCACTACCAGATGTCCTCTCCTGTGCTCTAGGCCTGAGAAGCCCAGGCCCTCAGATCCCAACTCAATTCACTGATCTACCTATCCTGGCCGTTGTCATCTCCAAACAACTTCCTTGCTGTCCAGCTCCTGCTTATCCTCAGGGATTGGGTGCTGTTCTCGCAGGGGCTCACCACTCTTCAGGCTGGGAATAGGGAGCTGATGCCAATCAGACTGGCTGATGGGATTCCCCAGAACATTAACTACCGCAGGGCAGTTTGCTTGAGTCAGGATGAATTTCAGTACCTTTTAAGTGATGGGCAGTAAACGCCACCACCCATAAAATGAGCAATTCTGAGCAATGCCTATAAGTGTCCTTTGACTTGTATGTATCTATTCAACTTCTTTCTTCTGGATTTCACCGATATTCACAAATATACCTCATCAGCACAAGTACACCTCATCAGCAGAGATCATGGCAACTGGTGAAGTGGCTGGTTGTTACTTGGTGATTTTTGCTTGGAAAGTGGATAGAACAGATCTGTATGCGTGTGTGTCTATGTACAAGTCTATTCTGAGTGTATTTCTCATTTTTTCATAAGACATAGTAAGCCACTCCTTGCTCATCCCTAATTGCCTTTGATATGAGCAGCCATTTCAGAGGACAGTTAAGTGTCAATGTGGTCCTGATAAGGTCCAAACCAGAGGACAGCAGTTTTGCTTCTGACCCTATAGGACTTTAATGAAGTAGATATGTTTTTATGACAGCAAATTCCGGAATTACTGATCAAATTTAAATTCCATTAGCAGCCATAATGGAATACGAGCCCGTATTCCGAGAGCATTAGCTCTGGATTACTAGCCGAATGGTATAACTATTACTCACTGGCTGTTTTTGATATAAATTGAATGGGTTCCTGCAGGTAGTTTGCTAAACATAGACCAAGACCATCAAGCAGATTTCCCATTGGGATGATCACTGACCCAATCAGGCAGCCCACTTCTCTAACACCCACACTCCATCATACTTACACTCTCTGGTATTGTAGGCAAGCTGTTGATGTCAGGGGCAATAAAATAAGAAAGCTAGAAGGGGAAGAGATAAAAATGTTATGATTGTATTTAAAGTTATAAAATATACAGTTTGCAGAATGTCATTTCTCAGTGTTTGTTACAATGCGATTAATTTTCAGGAGTATAGGTCCCATAAGGGATTACCAAGGATGACAAGGTGGTTAACAGAGGTGCAAGGCAACAGGATTGAAATAAGAAGTATTCTGTGATGCTCTTTAATGCAGGAGATTGAATTTTTCCTCTTCCTTCCTCCTTCCCTCTCCTTCTCTTCCCACTCCCCTCATTTCCCTTATTTCCCCTCACTCTTTGCTTCCACCCCCTTCTATTCCACCCCTACCCATCCAGAACAGGGAACAGTTTAATCGGGCAAAGGAGGCACTGGTCTGGCCAAAAGGCCAGATGTTCCAGTGATGATTTGTTATTTCCCAGTGAGAAGTGGATCTCATTCTGAAGCCTTGTTCTAGGTAGTACTGCCAACATTGGGATTCATACCTTCATGGGCTTCAGGCTGTCAGTCTCCTTAGGTCTCCAGTAAGAAATATCAGACTGAACAATAGGTAAACTATGATAATAAAATGTGAGGCTGGATGAACACAGCAGGCCAAGCAGCATCTCAGGAGCACAAAAGCTGACGTTTCGGGCCTAGACCCTTCATCAGAGAGGGGGATGGGGAGAGGATTCTGAAATAAACAGGGAGAGAGGGGGAGGCGGACCGAAGATGGAGAGTAAAGAAGATAGGTGGAGAGAGTGTAGGTGGGGAGTTAGGGAGGGGATAGGTCAGTCCAGAGAAGACGGACAGGTCAAGGAGGTGGGATGAGGTTAGTAGGTAGCTGGGGGTGCGGCTTGGGGTGGGAGGAAGGGATGGGTGAGAGGAAGAACCGGTTAGGGAGGCAGAGACAGGTTGGACTGGTTTTGGGATGCAGTGGGTGGGGGGGAAGAGCTGGGCTGGTTGTGTGGTGCAGTGGGGGGAGGGGACGAACTGGGCTGGTTTAGGGATGCAGTAGGGGAAGGGGAGATTTTGAAGCTGGTGAAATCCACATTGATACCATTGGGCTGCAGGGTTCCCAAGCGGAATATGAGTTGCTGTTCCTGCAACCAACGGGTGGCATCATTGTGGCAGTGCAGGAGGCCCATGATGGACATGTCATCTAGAGAATGGGAGGGGGAGTGGAAATGGTTTGCGACTGGGAGGTGCAGTTGTTTGTTGCGAACTGAGCGGAGGCGTTCTGCAAAGCGGTCCCCAAGCCTCCGCTTGGTTTCCCCAATGTAGAGGAAGCCGCACCGGGTACAGTGGATGCAGTATACCACATTGGCAGATGTGCAGGTGAACCTCTGCTTAATGTGGAATGTCATCTTGGGGCCCGGGATGGGGGTGAGGGAGGAGGTGTGGGGACAAGTGTAGCATTTCCTGCGGTTGCAGGGGAAGGTGCCGGGTGTGGTGGGGTTGGAGGGCAGTGTGGAGCGAACAAGGGAGTCACGGAGAGAGTGGTCTCTCCGGAAAGCAGACAGGGGAGGGGATGGAAAAATGTCTTGGGTGGTGGGGTCGGATTGTAAATGGCGGAAGTGTCGGAGGATAATGCGTTGTATCCGGAGGTTGGTAGGGTGGTGTGTGAGAACGAGGGGGATCCTCTTGGGGCGGTTGTGGCGGGGGCGGGGTGTGAGGGATGTGTTGCGGGAAATACGGGAGACGCGGTCAAGGGCGTTCTCGATCGCTGTGGGGGGAAAGTTGCGGTCCTTAAAGAACTTGGACATCTGGGATGTGCGGGAGTGGAATGTCTTATCGTGGGAGCAGATGCGGCGGAGGCGGAGGAATTGGGAATAGGGGATGGAATTTTTGCAGGAGGATGGGTGGGAGGAGGTGTATTCTAGGTAGCTGTGGGAGTCGGTGGGCTTGAAATGGACATCAGTTACAAGCTGGTTGCCTGAGATGGAGACTGAGAGGTCCAGGAAGGTGAGGGATGTGCTGGAGATGGCCCAGTTGAACTGAAGGTTGGGGTGGAAGGTGTTGGTGAAGTGGATGAACTGTTCGAGCTCCTCTGGGGAGCAAGAGGCGGCGCCAATACAGTCATCAATGTACCGGAGGAAGAGGTGGGGTTTGGGGCCTGTGTAGGTGCGGAAGAGGGACTGTTCCATGTAACCTACAAAGAGGCAGGCATAGCTGGGGCCCTCTTCCCCCCGACCCACTGCATCCCAAAACCAGTCCAACCTGTCTCTGCCTCCCTAACCGGTTCTTCCTCTCACCCATCTCTTCCTCCCACCCCAAGCCGCACCCCTAGCTACCTACTAACCTCATCCCACCTCCTTGACCTGTCCGTCTTCCCTGGACTGACCTATCCCCTCCCTACCTCCCCACCTACACTCTCTCCACCTATCTTCTTTACTCTCCATCTTCGGTCCGCCTCCCCCTCTCTCCCTGTTTATTTCAGAATCCTCTCCCCATCCCCCTCTCTGATGAAGGGTCTAGGCCCGAAACGTCAGCTTTTGTGCTCCTGAGATGCTGCTTGGCCTGCTGTGTTCATCCAGCCTCACATTTTATTATCTTGGAATTCTCCAGCATCTGCAGTTCCCATTATCTCAGGTAAACTATGATGTTTGGTCTGGAATGCAGCCTGTGGGAGACTTGGAGAGAAAAGTATCCAATGGTCACCTTGAACAATCTGATTAGGACTGCCTCGTCCAGGTTGGCACGCCACTCCCAAACTGAACCAGAGACAGCACGGAGTGTCCCTCACATGTCCCATCTAGACAGATCTCTTAGGATCTCCGCTTCAGGATCTCCCCATCTAGATCTCTCCATCTGGATCTTCCCCTCAGGGATTCTCCCTCTGGATCTCCCCCTTCAGGCCCACTATCAGGATCTCCCCATCAGGATCTCACCCTTAGGATCTCCCTTGGGGTCCCCACCTCACAAACTGACTCTACAGTCACCAGGTTTATATCCTTTGAATTATTAAGGCTGAATTGTAGAGTTATATTTGCTAACTAGAAAACTGTTGTTAACAAAGGAAAGATTGACAATCTGCACAATTAGAGATGTTAGTCTGCAGATAGCATATTTTTACACAATGGGAGCACAAGTTGCTAGTTAAGTCGGTCAGCATGCATGGGGTCCTGCTTGAGTTAAATTAGATTGGAGTTAGGTGCCACTTGGGTTAATCTCGTCAATTCCAGTACAGTGGTTTTGGTTATCGGGTTTCACCCGACTCACCGATGGCATACCACTACTAGGATCCCTCTTCTGATCTTTCAGAAACCGTCCTGTTGTAACTCCCAGCTGCTGGGCCTTGTGAAACAGTTTTGCGTAATTATTTTTCATTCTAGCTGTAATTATTTTTCATTCTAAAATATTACACTACAATGCAGGTGCTAACAACTTCAAGTTAAGCAAAATGTTTCGCTTGCTGTTGTCAGCCACGGATCAGTTGGCAGTGCCCTCATGGAGTCAGAACCTGTGAGTCCTAATCCCACTCCAGACATGTGAGCACATAATCCAGGCAGGCATTCTGAGTGCAGCACTAAGGGAAGGCTGTATTGTCAGAGGCACTGTCTTCCACATCAGACTCCTGGCCTTTCAGGTGGACACAATCCCATGCAATCTTTTCAAAGAGCTCTCTTCTAGTCAATACTTAACCAAACAATGTTTCAAAAGCAGGTCATCTGGTCGTTGTCACATTGCTGTTTGTGGGAGCTTGTTACTCTGTAAATTGGCTGTTGTGTTTCCCGAATTGCGACAGCAACTACTCTTCAAAGGTATTTGTAACACAAAACATTATCAACCTGCAATATTAACTCTGTTGATCCTACTTCAATTTGAACGTCAGCTTTTGTGCTCCTAAGATGCTGCTTGGCCTGCTGTGTTCATCCAGCCCCACACTTTGTTATCTCAATTTGAATTGTAAGTGACTTCTGGCTATTTGCCGAAATGAGGCAGATGTACTTTTCCATGAAGGTAAGTGGCCAATTTTAGCTGCTCTCCACCTAGGATTACTAAAAGCACTCACTGCACCCGAGTTTATCTCAGGGATTCAGGGCAGCTTTGCTGGTTTGTTTAGCTAATTACTACAGAGAAGGATTTAAAAAGAACAAGGGGAAAACTTTCTCCAAGGTGGACTTTGGAATACACAACAACGCAGAGTCACTGAGCAGAGGCTAATAGCCACGTTCTGTCCCCATGAGGATGGCCTCAACCAGGACCTTGGATTCAAGTCACACTACAGGCAACCCCACTGCACTATACATACACACAAATGAATACGTACACACATGCAAACACACACGCTCTCCTGTTCTCTCTCTCTCTCTCTCAAACATACGCGGACACGCATACTCCGTCTCCCCCTCTCTCTCTCACACACACACAAATGCACACATACTCTTTCATGCTCCTACTCTCACACACGTGGCGTGCGCGCACACACACACACACACACACACACACACACACACACACACACACACACACACACACACACACACACACACACACACACACACACACTCTCTCTCTCTCTCCCCCTCTCTCCCACACATACAAACACACACACTATCACCCCATAGACACAAACAGTCGCACACACATATTCTCCCCCACTCTCTCTCACACAAACACACTCCCCCACTCTCTCTCTCTCTCTCTCACACACACACAAACACACACACACACACACACACACACACACACACACACACTCCCCCACTCTCTCTCTCTCACACACACACACACACACACACACACACACACACACACACACACACACACACACATACACACACACACACTATCACCCCTCAACACAAACATACCACATAGAACATAACAGCGCAGTACAGGCCCTTTGGCCCTCGATGTTGTGCTGACCTGTGAAACCAAACTGAAGCCCATCTAACCTACACTATTCCATTATCATCCGTATGTTTATCCAATGACCATTTAAATGCCCTTAAAGTTGGTGAGTCTACTATTGTTGCAGGCAGGGCATTCCACACCCTTACTATTCTCTGAGTAAAGAACCTATCTCTATTATTTGTCCCATATCTATCACCCCTCAATTTAAAGCTATGTCCCCTCATGCTAGCCATCGCCATCTGAGGAAAAAGGCTCTCACTGTCCACCCTATCTAATCCTCTGATCATCTTGTATGTCTCTATTAAGTCACCGCTTAACCTTCTTCTCTCTAATGAAAACAGCCTCAAGTCCCTCAGCCTTTCCTCATAAGTCCTTCCCTTGATACCAGGCATCATCCTGGTAAGTCTCCTCTGCACCCTTTCCAATGCTTCCACAACCTTCCTTTAATGCGGTGACCAGAACTGTACGCAATACTCCAAGTGCGGCTGCACCAGAGTTTTGTACAGCTGCAACATGACCTCATGGCTCCGAAACTCAATCCCTCTACCAATAAAACCTAACACACTGTATGCCTTCTTAACAACCCTATCAACCTGGGTGGCAACTTTCACACTACTCTCACACATGCTTACACACACACACACACACACACACACACACACACACACACACACACACACACACACACACACACACACACACACACACACACACACACACACACACACACACAGTATCTCTCTCCCTCTCTCCCTCTATCACATACGCACACATACACACACTCTCCCACTATCTCTCACACACAACACACACAACTTCCCTCTCACTCACACTCTCTCTCCCCACCACACAGAAACACTCACACTCTCTTCCCCCCCGACACACACACTCTCCCTTCCCCCATACACACTCACTCTCTCCCCCCTCACACACACACTCATACACACAATCTCTACCCCCTACACACACACACACACACACACACTTCACCCCTAACACACTCTCTTCTCCAACTCCATCCACCCACACACTCCCCCTCTCAAACACACACACACCCACTCTCTTGCCGCCACACACACTCTATTCCCCCTCTCAAACACACACACATACACACTCTCTCTCTCTCTCCCCCATCACACACATTCCCACCCCCTCATACACACACATGTGAATCTATGGGATGAATTTGTATTTGGAGATACATTTTATTTTGATCAAAAAGCACAATTTGTAGACAGTCAGTCAATACGGCATTTTATAAATTCCTACTTTAGAAATAAAACCAATCTGACTCCAAACTAAAAGACAAACAGATTCTAAACAAGGTCTCATGCATTGCCTGATCAAAAATGTCATTGTTTTTACACTGATACAACCTTTAGTTCGCTCAGGGCTGTGACTTGAAAGGAATTTGGGGATTTACATATACATATTAATCATATAAAACCTTCCAACTGATTAAAGATTTAACAGCATCTTAGATTTGTTTAGCATATCTTCACCAATGGTGTGAACCTTTGAACTTTTACACATAAAGTCTGTGTCTGATACGGCCTCTCTCACTAACACCTGAAGGAGGAATGAGGCTCCAAAGGCTTGTGTTTTCAAATAAACTTGTTGAACTATAAACCTGGTGAGGTGTGATTTCTGATTTTTTACACAGAGCGTGGTTAGTGTGTGGAATGAACTGCCAGAGGTGGTGGTGGATGCAGGTGCAGGTGCAACATTAAACTCCTAACATGCTGCTTGGCCTGCTGTGTTCATCCAGCTCCACACTTTGTTATCTCAACATTTAAAATATGTTTGGATAAGCTCACGCACAGGAAAGATTTGGAGGGAAATGGGCCAGGTGCAGGCAGGTGGGACTAGTTAAGTTTGGGAAAATGTTCAGCATGGACAGTTGGACCGAAGGGTCTGTTTCCACACTGAATGACTCTGTGACTCTATCAGAAAATGGTACACTGACCAAGTCATAATTCCTATTATTTGAAGGTGTATAAAATGACAGTTGCTTTGTTTTTTTTAACAGGACTACACTGCGCAACACAGAAAGCAAGAATGGAGACTGTATAAAATGATTGTGGGTATCCTGTGGATGTCCCGAAGTTGTGAAAGATGTTAAATGAATGCAGCCTGTTTTTTCTTTTTAACTTACAAGTTCAAGTTTGAGTGGAGAGTCTGGTTGGGGAGGTGGGTGAATATAAAGCATTCTTAAGAGCTCTTTAACTTCATTATCCTGCAGAAATAAAAACACGAATTTATTATAACACACAAACAGTTGGCCAGTGCACTGAGGCAAAGGAGAAAACTCCAAAAAACATCAGCATGTGCAAAGTCAGGAGCTTTCTAAATGGAAGGGGTACAGGTTGAATCAGTTCTCATCATATCATTGTTGTCACATGTACCAGGACACAGTGAAAAGTGATGTTTTACATGCTCTACAGGCAGATCATACCATACAAAGTGCATTGGGGTAGCAGAACTCAAAACTTAAACAAACTCAAATTCAGATGTGTGATATAGCAGATTTATTAAGGTTATAGTGTATTTTACACATTGTAATATTTACCTGTCCTTTTGCCAGGCAGTCAGCAATGTTGTTTAGGAGCTTATAGAAAACTTCAAACCAGGGCAAGAAACTAGAAAACAAATGGAACAATGAATAAAAAGTTGAAAAGACCCGAAAAAAAGATCAGAAGCTGTCCTAGTCCAGTTAGGAGATTTCATTTAAAATATGTTTTTTTTAAATTTACTACCTTGCTGCATGATTTGCCACTGGCCATTCCCAGTTTATGTTTCCTGTAGTATCTTCATCATTGTTCCAATGTCTCTGACACCACTGTCTATTCGAACCCATTCATTGACATTCTCTATAAATGCTTTCCAGAAAATGTTTCTGCCTCACTGGATATGAATTGAGAGTTTCTGTCTGTCCTTCAGTACTTTGAATGCATAATTACCGTTCAGGTGTGAGCGTGGATGTAGAGATTCATGCGTTTAAATTAACCTGACCCGCTTTCAACATCTTATGGGTTGCTAAATAAAAACCAAAAGCACTGCAAATGTTGTAAATCAGGAACAAAACAGAAGATGCTGGAAAAACTCAGCAGTTCTGGAAGCATATGTGAAGAGAAAATCAGTTAACATTTCAGATCTGGTGACCCTTCCTCAGAACTGTTCTGAGGAACGGTCACTGGGCTGGAAATATTAACTCTGATATTTTTCTTTACAGATGCTGCCAGATCTGATGAGCTTTTCCAGCAACTTCTGTTTTTGACCTTATGGGTTACTAGTGACCACTAACTGAACTGGACTAGCCACACAAATACTCTAGCCAGAACAGCAAGGTCAGAGGCTAGGAATTCCATGGCAAGTAACTCATCTCCTGACTCCCCAAAGGCTGTTCACTATGTACAAGGTACAAGTTAGCAGAGTTATAAAATATTCTCCACTTGGATGGGTGCAACAACACTCAGGAAGCTTGATACAATCCCAGACAAAGTAGCCAATTGATTAGCACTACAGGATTGGCTGACAGAAGACAGCGAGTTGGGATAACAAGTAGGTTTTCAGGATGGCAACCTGCAACTAGTGGAGTGCCACAGAGGTCACTGCTGGGACCATAATTATTTACAATATACATTAATGACTTGGGTGAAGAAAGTGAATATACTGGAACCAGACTTGTGGATGACACAAAAACAGATGTGAAGGCACATGATGTGGATAACACTGAGAATCTGCAGAGATTTGCAGACAGGTTAAGTGAGGGGTCAAACACTGGAAGGTGGAATATAATGTGGAAAAGTGTGAGCTTATGCACTTTGGCAGGAAGAATAGAGGAGCTGAATATTATTCAAACACAGAAAGTCTGCAGCAAGGTATAGAGCAGAAGGATGTTGGAGTCCTCATCCGTAAACCACAAAAATGCCAGCATCCAGGTTCAGAACGTAATAGGGAATGGAGTATAAAAATAGGGAGACTTTGCTAAAAACTATACAAGGCACGAGTCAGATCACAGCTGCAACAGTGTGAACAGTTTTAATTCCCTTATCTAAGGAAAGTCACACTGCAGACAGTTCAGACAATTTTCACTGGACTATTTTCTAATTGGGGAAAGGTTTCAGAAATCTGAGTCCTAGTTCAGAATTCTCTTAAGATTAACATGCAGGTTCAACTGGCAGTTAGGAAGGTAAATGCAATGTTTGCATTAATTTTAAGAGGGCTGGAATTAAAGAGCAGCGAAGTACCGCTAAAGCTGTATCAGGCTGAAGTCGGATCACATATGGAATATTGTGAACAGTTTTGGGGCCAGTATCTAAGGTAGGATGTGGTAGCCTTGGAAGGATTCAGAGGACGTTTATAAGAATGATCCCAGGGATAAAGGGTTCGTCAAATGAGTGGTTGAGGATTCTGCATCTGTACTCAAAAGACTTTTGCAGAATAAGGGGGATCTGAAACTTATAGAATACTGACAGACCTGGATAGAGAGGATGCAGAGAAGATGTTTTCACCAATAGGAGAGACTGGGACTCAAAGGCACAGCCTCAGATTGAAGGGACGACCTTTATAACTGAGATGAAGAGGATCTTCTTCAGCCAGAGGGTGTTGAATCTGTGGAATTTATTGCCACAGAAAGCTGTGGAGGCCAAATCAATGAATATATTTAAGACAGAAATAGGTAAGTCTTTGATTAGCAATGAGATCAAAGACTAAGGGGAGAAGGCAGAAGAATGGGGTTGAGAACTTATCAGCCATGATCAAATGGCTGAGCAGACTTGATGGGCTGAGTGGCCTAGTTCTGCTCCTATATCTTATGGTCTTTTGGTTGCATTTGGAATACCTTGAACAATTTTGGGCCCCTTGTGTAAGGAAAGATATACTGGTATTCGAGGCAGACAGAGGAGATTCACTAGATCTGGAGGGAATGCCTTGTGAAGAGAGGTTGAGTATATTGGAGCTGTACTCATTGGCGGTCAGAATAATGAGAGGTGACCTTATTGAAACATAAAATATTCTTAGGGAACTTGACAGGATAGATGCAGAAAGATTGTTCCTCTTGTGGAAGATCTAGAACCAGAGAAGATAATCTTAGAATAAGGGATCGCACATTTAAGAAGATTAGGTGAAATTTCTTCCCTGAGAGGGTAATGAGTCTGTGGAATCTTTACCACAGAGGACTGCCAAGGCTGGGTCATTAAGTATATCCAAGACTGAGATAACTAGATAACAAGGTGTGGAGCTGGATGAACACAGCAGGCCGAGCAGCATCACAGGAGCAGGAAAGCTGACAGTTTGGGCCTAGACCCTTCTTCAGAAAAATGAAGAAGGGTCTAGGCCTGAAATATCAGCTTTTCTGCTCCTGTGATGCTGCTCGGCCTGCTGTGTTCATCCAGCTCCACACCTTGTTATCTTAGATTCTTCCAGAATCTGCAGTTCCTACCATCTCTTAATCTAGTTCTATCTTCAAGCATTTGGCTCAAATCCCTCTGAATCCTTTCTATTCAAATAACCATCCAGGTGCCTTTTAAATAATGTAATTGTACCAGCCTCCACTACTTCCGCTGGCTGCTCATTCCATACATGCACCACTCTCTGCACGAAGAAGTTGCCCCCCAGGTCCCTTTTAAATCTTTCCCCTTTCACTTTAAACCTTTTCCCTCTAATTTTGGACTCCCCCAACTCAGGGAAAATACTTTGTTTGTTTACCCTATCCAAGCCCCTCGGGATCTTATAAATCTCCATAAAGTCTCCCTCAACCTCTGAAGCTCCAGGGAAAATAGCCCCAGCCTACTCAGCCTCTCCCTATAGCTCAAACGCTCCAACCCAAGCAGCATTCTTGTAAGTCTTATTTGAACCCTTTCAAGTTTCATCACATCCTTCCTGTAGCATTATGGACTTATCCATCATCTTCAACAGTTACTCCCTTCACCACTGATGTGCACTGGCTGCAGTCTGTATCATCTTTTGCATCAAGTCATCAAAACAGCTCTGACTTCACCATCCAAACTTATAACCTCTATGATCTAGAGGGACGAGGCAGCAGGCGCAAGACCATGCCAATATTAGCAGGATTCCAAGCACCATCCTGACTCAGAAACATTTATTTGCCGTCACTGGGTCAAAATTTTGGAACTCATTCCTCAACATCATGAGTCAGCTCACCACCACATTTTCCAGGGCATTTAGAAATGTACAAGTTCTGGCCCAGCCAATACCACTCACACCCAGGGAAGAACTTTATTAAAAATTATCAGGTGTGACTTTTGACTGGAGGTTGCTGGCTATAAATCATAAGTGACAATTTTGGTTCCTTTCTCTTGCTAGTTTTTAACTAATTGTAGCAGAGGCCAAGTTAACTCAAAACACAGATATACCCAGAATCTATTCAATTTGTTCAATGTTACTAGCTTGGTCTTTCATTTGTATCCGGGCACATGCGATTACAAGAGAACAGCAGATTTTGGATTTAGGAATACACTTTGTGCATACCTTGCTGTGAATGCAAAAGCAGTGGTCCAGCAAGAAGACTCTTTCTCTCACTTTGCACTCCCCAGGGATGAGTCACACTCCTCTCTTCCCAGGGATGAGTCTCTCACACTCCTCTCTCCCCAGGGAAGAGTCTCGCACGATCCTCTCTCCCCAGGGATTTGTCTCCCACTCCTCTCTTCCCAGGGATGAGTCTCACACTCTCTTTCTCTGGGGATGAGTCGCCCACACTCCTCCCTCCCCGGGGATGAGTGTCGCACATTCCTCTCTTCCCAGGGATGCGTCTCGCACTCCTCTGTCTCCGGGGATGAGTCTCCCACACTCCTCTCTCTCTCTGGCGATGAGTCTCCGACACTCCTCTCTCCTCAGGAATGTGTCTCCCACACTCATCTCTCCCCAGGAATTTGTCTCCCACACTCCTCTCTCTCCAGGGATGATTCTCCCACACTCCTCTCTCTCCCTAGGGATAAGTCTCCCACACTCCTCTCTCTCCTCAGAGATGAGTCGTCTACACTCCCCTGTCTGCGGGGCTGAGTCTCTCACACTCCTCTCTCCCCAGGGATGAGTCTCTGACACTCCTCTCTTCCCAGGCATGAGCCTCTCACACTCCTCTCTCTCCCTAGGGATGAGTCTCCCACACTCCTCTCTCCCCACAGATGAGTCTCACACTCCTCTCTCCCCGGGGATGAGTCTCTCACACTCGTCTCTTGCCAGGAATTTGTCTCCCACACTCATCTCTCACTGGGGATGAATCTCACACTCCTCTCTTCCCAGGAATTTGTCTCCCACACTCCTCTCTCCCCAGGGATGAGCCTCTCACACTCGTTCCTCCCCAGGGATTTGTCTCCCACACTCCTCTCTCCCCAAGGATTTGTCTCCCACACTCCTCTCTCCCCAGGGATTTGTCTCCCACATTCCTCTCTCCCTGGGGATGAGTCTCTCACACTCCTCTCTCCCCAGGGATGATTCTCTCACTCCTCTCTTCCAGGGATGTGATAGGCAATTTTTTTACATATTATCAGTGCGCGTTAAGCGATTTGTGGTTTAAACTAGCTCTCCTGGCAGCAGTAAGTTATTGCTGAAGCCTTTGTTTAGATACAAGGAGAAATTGTGGCAAAAACAGAAATGCTAGAAAAACTCAGTAGGCCTGGCAACATCAGCAGGAAGAAAAACACATTTAATGTTTCAAGTCCAGTGAAGCTTCGCCAGAACTGTGAAACTGGGATCTCACTTCCCTACATCAATGTGGTAGAGATTCTCTGTTTGAAGGGGCCGAGGGTGGGTTTCTTCTTCTTGTGGTCATATTCCTGGCAAAAAACAATGGCACTGAAGGGAGATATTGATGCAGAAATTACTAGCCAGGCATATAGAAGGGGTGATATGTAACTAACATTTTGAGAGAGATTTGACTTAAAAAAGCTACATTGACCTTAAACCCCATCTCTTCCCCCATTACATCAGTGACTGTATCAGCGCTGCCTCGAGCTCCCACAAGGAGCTCGAACAGTTCATCCACTTCTCTAACACATTCCACCTCAATCTCAAGTTCACCTGGACCATCTATAATACCTCCCCCTCCTTTCTGGACCTCTCCATCTCTATCTCTGGTAACCGACTTGAAACTGATATCTATTTCAAGCCTACCAACTCCCACAGCTCCCTAGACTACACCTCCTCTCACCCACCTTCCTGCAAGAATGCCATCCCCTATTCCCAATTTCTTCGCCTCTGCCACATTTGCTCCCAAGATAAGGTATTCCATTCCTGAACATCCCAGGTGTCCTCGTATTTTGAGGACTGCAACTCCCCCATGCCTCAGTGGTCAAAAATGCCCTCACCCGCATCTCTTGCGTTTCCCACACCTCAGCCCTCACAACCCCTCCCTGGAATAAAAACAAAACAGAATCCCCGTCGTCCTCACGTATCATCCCACCAACCTCTGGATCCAATGCATATTCTCTGACACTTCCGCCATCTGCAATCCGACCCTACTATGAAGAATATATTTACCTCCCCACCCCTTCATGCCTTCTGGAGGGACCATTCTCTCCGTAACTCCCTCATCTGCTCCACACTCCCCTCCAGCCCCACCACATCCAGCACCTTTCCCTGAAACCACAGGAAGTGCTACACCTGCCCCACACCTCCCCACTCATGCCCTTCCCAGACCCCAGAAAACCTTCCACATTAAACAGATGTTTACTTGCACATCCGCTAATGTGGTATATTATATCCGCTGTTCCCGATGTGGCCTCCTGTATACCAGTGAGGCCAAGCGGAGGCTTGGAGACTGCTTTGTAGAGCACCTACACTTGGTATGCGACAAATGACAACACCTCCCAGTCGCAAACCACTTCAACTCCCCCTCCCACTTCTTGGGTGACATGTCCATCCTGGGCCTCCTTCTGTGATACAATGATGCCACCTGGAAACTGGAGGAGCAGCACCTCATATTCCACCTTGGAACCCTACAACCCAATGGTCTCAGTGTGGACTTTACTAGCTTCAAAATCTCCCCACCCCCAGCCTCATCCCAAGACCAACCCCTCCCTCTCATCCCCGCCTCCTTAATCCACTTATCTCTCCCACCTATCCGCTCCTCCCACCTCACTGACCAATCCCCACCACTACCTACCTGCTATCACTATCCCACATACCTTTCCCAGCCTAACCCCCCCCAACTATCTATTTCACAGCCCCCTTCCCCTCCCCTATTTCTGAAGAAGGGTCCAGAACCGAAACATCAGCTTTCCTGCTCCTCTGATGCTGCCTGGCCTGCTGTGTTCATCCAGCTCCACACTGTGTTATCTCAGACTTCAGTACCGGCATTTCTTCCTAACTCAGAGTGGAAACTTGTTTTACAACACTAAGAGACATGATCACTGTGAAATGTAGGAGGCAGAGAATTGATTAGCCTTAAAATGAATGTGGTCATTGTAAAAGGCATCAACTGGAAATTCATCCAGTTTCACAGAAAATGCAAAGTTCTGGAATAGTTGTAGTAATTGGATAAAGAGCATGCACATACCAACATGTTCTTTATTCAGAGAGTGGTAAGGGCATGGAACGCCCTGCCTGCCAATGTAGCAAACTCAGCCACATTAGGGGCATTTAAACAGTCCTTGGATAAGCATATGGATGATGATGGGATAGTGGGATGGGCTTAGGTTAGTTCACAGGTCGGTGCAACATCAAGGGCCAAAGGGCCTGTTCTGTGCTGTATTGTTCTATGTTCTATGTCCTACGATTACAAAATGCATCACTATGTAAAATCATCTATGCTGAGAGAAGTGGTCTCTCCACAAACTGTGTTCTGTGTGTTCATTGTTTTTAATAAAGCCACTGCCTTGTTCAGACCTACAACTGTCTAAATCTTTAATGTTGCTTGAGCACTACACCAACACCGAAACAGATTGGCTGGTTGTCACTGTGCTTTATTGAGGGTCTTACCTGAGGATGCAGATGCACGTCTTTGACCCCCCAGTCAGTCGGCAGAAGCCAAACCGCTGGTTTCCATCTAGATCTGTCAGCACGAAGGTGAACTGCTGGACGACTGAGCTCTCCCATACCCTGCCAAACACACACATGATTGATAGCTCATGTAGTTAGTTCACACGTTAGTTCACACATCAGGTTTGTAACCCAATAACTAACTCATCAGAGGGCCTCATGCCGTCCATTTAAATAATGCTTTATGCTCTCATTACAAAGTCAGGGTTAAACTACCATCCATACACACTGGGGATCCATTCAATTGTCAGCACATTTGGCCATTGAGCTGGCACATCAGAACACTCACCATTGCAAGTTACACGGATATGCCTGATGGCTGCTGAGGCAAAATTAGTCGGTGTGCTTTTGGACAATGACAGGATGGCTGGGCTATAAAGCCCCATGGTTAAATAGCCTCCCAGTGTTCACAGTCAGTGTCTGTCAGAATGCACTTTGAGTCCTGGTTCAGATATGAATAAGCAGCTTACCCAATACGAATGAATCTAAAGGAGTGTACGAGCACCGGGTGAATGTGGCTCAGGAGAATTATCATGACAATATTCTCCAGCCTATCAGCAACGCCCAACTTCCAGTCAGGGTCAACTTCAATAAGAGGGCGGCAAGCAAGACAAAATCATAAAAGTTAATCAGCCTTCACAAAAATAGCACCTAATTCTTAGTTAAAATCTTTTAAATCCAGGATTGAAAAAAAAGAATGAACTTTCAAATACACACAATCCAGAATCAAACTCTAGTCTTAGTCCAGTATGAGTGTCCTCTGCACTAAACAAGTTATCTCACTAATATGCTATCACAAACTGATGCTAAACAAACACAGTGCGACTAAAATGCAACCCCACTAACTCCTATCTTCTTCACACGAAATGTTGAATTAGCAGAATAGTTGAATAAACTCAAGACTATCTTGTTATATTGTTGGTATGTAATTTCGGAACATATTACATACAGATTGCTGGCATGCTGCGGAAATAACCAGTTTTTCAATTGCTCCATCAAACATTGGAACATAAGACCAGAAGTGGGCCATTCAGCCCATTGAACCTGTTCTGTCATTTAATATGATTATGATTATGACTAATGAAACACTTCAATGCTTTTTACCCACATTACTGCCATAATTCTTTACACCATTGTAATCAGAAATCCATCAATCTCTACCTTAAACATACTGAAAGACTGAGCTTCCACAGCTCTGTGTGGTAGAGAATTCCAAACATTCTCAGTTTGCGTAAGGTAGGAGTAGAATATAGCTTCTGTGTCAAAACACCTGAAGCACACACTCTTTTTTAATGTTGGCTTTTCCAGTTTCCCTGCCACCAGCCCATTGGTGCTTCTGTTTTCTCAGATTGCCCTTTTATGGGTTTGGTTTGACCACTGCAGTTTCCTGCATCAAAAATTGTTATTTGGTCCTTCCTGTCCATGTATGCTCTTTGCTACAGTCATCTGACATTATTTCCACATTCCAGTCCTCCTCCTAAAGCTCTGCATCTCCCTTGGCTTGAACTCTCCATTAATAGTCCTAGTCACAGCCACTCCCTGTGGTGAAGCATTCCAATAATAAAGACCTGTTTGCGTCTTTTGCTCTCGCACTTACTCTCCTCATGACAATATTAAATGGTTGACTCTTGGGTTCAATATCTTCAGGTTGAATATTAATCTGTAAACGTTCTATGGAGTTACTTTAGCGTAAAAAGGAATATTTAAGAGAAAATTAAACCCTGGTTTAACCTGTCACTGTTTGTTATGGCATTGCACCCAACAGAAACTGACTGAGACATGACCTTCAACTTGATTACAATGAGGATCTGAAGCTGGCCTCAGATTGACAAGGTTCAAGGACATGGCATTTAGCCCCAAACCCCAGAGTTCATTCTTACCGTTCCACATCAAAAGGAAAGCAGAATTTGGGCAGGCTCTGTAGAGATTCCTGTGAGAGAAAAACAGGCTTACATTCATGTTTAAGAACTGCTGACAATAACATATCAGGTTAGTGTGTGTTTGTGTCTGGGACTCTGTTGGCTCAGGTCACTGTGACACTGAGAAAAATGTCCCTGGATTTGATCCCTGGGCCCGGCTCTAGTTTACTGTCTAGTGTTTTTGAAGGCTACATGTATATTGTAGGATGTGACAATATTTTTACAATGAGGCCTTGATCAGAATGCCTAATGGGCCAAGGAGTGGCAGATGGAGTTTAATTTAGATAAATGTTAGGTATTGCATTTTGGTAAGGCAAACCAGGTTGAGGAACTTACTGGCCATGATTGAATGGTAGAGCAGACTCGATGGGCTGAATGGCCTAATTTCTGTTCCTGTGCCTTATGATCTTATGGTCTTATTTAACCTGTAACTATCTTTCTGTAAACTGTTTGTACCCCTCTCACATCCTGTCTTTCCACCTATTTTTGTGTTGTGTGCAAATTTGACTACAGTATTTTCAATTCCTTCTTCTAAATCATTAATATATTGTGAACATTTGTGGTCCCACCACTGGTTTCTGTGGAACCCAATGATCACATTACACCACCCTGAAAAAGAAACCCTTCTCTCCATCGCTGTTAGCTGCCCATGAGCTCATTCTCTTTCCATGCCAATACACTACCCCTAAATACAACATATCTACAGGTTACCCTCTATCCACTCTGGTTGAGACTTCCTTGAAAACACAAATGAATTAGTCAGGCATGACTTCCCTTTCACGAAGCCATGCTGACTTTGCTTGATTAGATTATGATTTTCCAATTGTTTTGCGGTTATTTCCTTAATAATACATTCCAACACTTTTCCAACAATAGTTCTTAGGCCTAAAACAATCACCATAAAATCTATCACAGTTCATACTTCAGTGTAATTTCCATGTTTTGAAAATGAAGCTCATAATTAGTACAAAAGTCCTGCAGGTACTTGCGCCCCTCCATCAGTTGGTGGTCTAATCATCAACCAGTTCACCAACGAATTAGTTTGATGCTGAAGCAGAAATGTACAAAATTAGAGAAAGAATGCCACTTACCTGGTCATTGTAATCTTCTGGAAACTGGCTCAGCACATTAGGGTCTGAAAGAGCAAGCCAAGCAAACAGTCATCAGTCTCAACAGTCAGGTTGTACCCTGTGACATGCTGGGTTCTGTACTAATCTGCAAATTTTACACAAAGATTTACTGTGAGAAAATGAACTGGAAGCTCAGAAACAGAATCTGTTGACCCTGTATGGAACTGGAGAAGGAGCAAGACTCTGAAAGCTTGTGTCTTCAAATAAACCTGTTGGGCTATAACCTGGTGTCAAGTGATTTTTTTACCTTGTCCAACACTAGCATCTCCACATCTGAACTGATTTGAAAGAACTACATTGGGAGGTTACCTTGGCTAAATCCAGGAATTATACTGAAGTTGCAGACTTCCCACGGAGCTCATCACCAATATCTGCAAGATTAAAATTACCCACAGACACACCACCTCTTCAATCAAAATGACCAGTTCAGCAAAGCCTTCAGAATTGGTGCATGGCCCATATGCTGTCAAGGGAAAAGGCAGCAAAGCAGGCTGAATAGTGCAGCCACTATGGACCAAATGGCCTCCTTCCATCCTACATCATTCTATGAGTCCAGTTGTGAGATTGAGCTACAAGGTGGAGTTTAGCGGATCCTTACTAGAGAGGAAATGATGCTGCCCAGTGTAGGTTCTGCGGAAACATCTCTACATAATTAAGGCTCACTAATCCCTCCATTAGGGCCAATTTGGAAGCTGTACCTCTTCACTTGATTTTGAATGTCGGGAGAATAAACACAGATTAGTTTTTGGGTGGTTGGCTTTCTTAGTATTAGTACTTGTCTTATAGCATGTGGATAGCAAAAGCACTAATACTGATGTGAAAAATGAGGCAGGGTGTCTCCAAGTGATCCCATTAGGAATCATAGATTACTAAGATGTGGCTATGGTACTGGATAAGAAACCCACAGGGTGAGGATTCAAATTCTACATCCCATAGGTCATCCCACTAACAGGGGACTTGAACATGTGTCAGTTGTCTCACATTCTTTAGCTGCCTCGATAACCTGTTAATCTCACCCTGGACCCTGGCTGCCCAATATGTTGCTCAACTCTTCGCCTATTACCTGTCCCCTCTACATCATCCTCAACTCTTCATTGTGCGACCTCTCTAACCTGCTTTGCCTTCTAAATGTCCCACAATTCTGCTCGTTTCCTGAATATTGTATTCAGCAGCTATTCAATTCATTGTCAAAGTTGGAACAGGAGCACCTAGCTAATATAATGTGGATAAATGTGAGGATAAATGAGGATACCTAGGTTTGCTTGCAGGTGCAGCAGGCAGTGAGTAAAGCTAATGGCATGCTGGTCTTCATAGCGAAAGGATTCGCGTATAGGAGTAGGGATGTACTGCTGCAATTATACAGAGACTTGGTAAAGTCACACCTTGAGTATTGTGTGCAGTTTTGGTCTCTTAGTCTGAGGAAGGACATTCCTCCTCTTGAGGGAGTCCAGCAAAGGTTCACTAGGCTAATTACTGGGATAGCAGGATTGACATATGAAGAAAGACTGGATTGACTGGGTTTGTACACACTAGAATTTAGAAGAATGAGGTTGGATCTCATGGAAACACAAAATCCTGATGGGATTGGACAGGCTAGATGCAGGAAAAATGTTCCTGATGTTGGGCAAGTCCAGAACTCGGAATCGCAGTCTAAGAATAAGTAAGCCATTCAGGACATGAGGAAGAATTTCTTCAGTCAAAGAAATGTAAACCTGTAGAATTCTCTCCCACAGGAAGTTGTTGGGGCCAGTTCATTAGATGTATTCAAGAGGTAGTCGGGCGTGGCCCTTGCAGCTAAAGGGGTTAAGGGAGAGGGCGGGAATGGGGTACTGAGATTGCATGATCAGCTATGGTCATACTGAATGGTGTAGGCTCAGAGGGCTGAATTGCCTTACTCCTGCATCTATTTTCCATGTTTCTCTTTTTAACTATTTTACGGCTCACAACCAGCCTGTTCAAATTATCACTGGCCTCTTTAATCTGCAAACTTCATTGGATTAAGCATGAAAGCACAGAAGGATGGGAAGGCTGCAATACCCAGTGAATGTACCAGTTTGCCAGTATAGTGTTTGTGGATTGTATGCTGCTTGTTTTTTCTGCAACTATAATCAGGAATTGGGCTGGGCACCACAGCATGCCCATCCCAGTATATCTGTGCACAGCAAGAGTCAGCATCTTCAGGAGAGGATGGAAGAAAAGGAGAAAACCACATGCAGTAGTGGAGCATTTGTGAGAAATCCCTGAACTGCACCAGCAAAGAGTTGGGCCTGTTTCCTCACAGACAGGATGTGGTTTTAATACAAGATGGGGCTGCTCGTTAACTGGAACTGATTAGCTGGTGATTCAGGTTTATTTAAATATAATATGTCTGCTCAAAGCATCTTGTTTTGTCTTCCCATCCCCTGACAGCACATGACCTATTCTCCAGCTACAGTTACTTTCTGCGTTAACAGTAAGCTTCCTGAATTGTGGAGATGATATTTTGTGGGTACTTTTGTCCCCTTTGCATGTTGATGATGAGCTCAGCAGGAATCTTGTGGCTTAAGCACAACAGTTCTAAGTCCAATCGACAGAAAGCTATCAGACATTGAGCCCCCAACAACAGGAGCCACTCCACCTGTTTCATGCCTTTGGATTTCACCTTTCCTCCTCCCAAAGCCCTTGTGTTTGGACAGTGGCAGCCTTGTATACCACTATTCAGGTGACCATTCCATATTTCTGAACATGCAGGGGCTGGCTATTTGACCACAGGAGACATCACTGCCCAGCAAGTCCTGTCTACACATATACCCAGACCAATCACAATGCTCAGGGCTTCCACGCCACTCCAAGTAAGATCAATCACCCAGCCCTCTGGTCTCACCCTGGCTGAAGTCAGCTTAATTCATTTGAGAACAGGAATTGAAACTGGGATCTTCCTGGTGTGTGCAAGTCACATGCCTAAATGATATCTGTTATAACATCTTTAACATTGCAAAACCACCCAAGGTACTTCACAGTAGTGATACCAAACAAAAACTTGACATCAGGCAACATGTAGAAATTTAAAACAGGTGACCAAGAAATAGGTTTTAAAGAGGGTCTCAAAACAGAAGAGTGGAGAAGCAGATTCAGAGAGGGAGTCTGAGGGAATTGCACAGTGGTATGGTGCCAATCAAATGGATTGCTTTGTCTTGATGGTATCAAACTTCTTGAGTGTTGTTGGGGCTGCACTCATCCAGGCAAGTGAAGAGTATTCCATCACACTCCTGACTTGTGCCTTGTAGATGGCAGGCAGGCTCTAGGGAGACAGGAGGGTAGTTACTCACCGCAGCAACCCTATCCTCTGACTTGTTCTTGCACCCATTGTATTTATATGGCTGGTGCAGTTCAGCTTTTGGTCAATGGTAACCCCCAGGATGTTGAAAGAGGGGTTCAGCAATAATGATGTCATTGAATTTAAAACACAATGATTGTCTTTTGCTGGAGATGGTCATTACCTGGTATTTGTGTAGTGCTGGTGTTACTTGCCACTTGTCAGCCCAAGCCTGGATATTGTCCAGAATTTGCTGCATTCAGACATGGACTGATGTTCCTTTTCAACTAGTTGCAGTGAGTCAGGAATCTGTACTTCAGAGTCAGAGATCTAGGTTGATATATGAAGAGGAGAATTCCACAGGACCAGACAGGACCAGTTTTATGTTTCCTGAAGTTTTGATGTCTGGTGGGGATAGGACAGGACTTTGGGTTCTGAAGTTCAACAAATGCAATTGGAGGCCTGTGACCAGTGGTGAACCACAAGGCTTGATGCTGGGATCCTTGCTAGTTGTCATGTACATAAACAATTTGAATGTGAATATAGAAGGTATAATTAGTAAGTTTGCAGATGACATGAAAATTGTTGGTGTTGTTGATGGTGAGGAGGATGTTCTCTGGCTATAATCTGATATTGATCGGCTGATAAATTAGGCAGAGCAATGGCAGATGGATTTAATCCCACTTAGTGTGAGGTGATGCATTTTGAGAGGTCTAATAATGGAAGGATTTCCCAATGAATGACAGGTCCCTAGGGAGTTCTGAGGAACAAAGTGACATTGGTATACACTTCCATAGTTCCTTGAAGGTGTCAGCACTGGCAGACAGGGTGGTGAAGAAGGTATACAGGGTGATAATGGGAACTGCAGATGCTGGAGAATCCAAGATAATAAAGTGTAAAGATATATAGGGTAATAAAATATGAGGCTGGATGAACACAGCAGGCCAAGCAGCATCTCAGGAGCACAAAAGCTGACGTTTCGGGCCTAGACCCTTCATCAGAGAGGGGGATGGGATGAGGGTTCTGGAATAAATAGGGAGAGAGGGGGAGGCGGACCGAAGATGGAGAGAAAAGAAGATAGGTGGAGAGAGTATAGGTGGGGAGGTAGGGAGGGGATAGGTCAGTCCAGGGAAGACGGACAGGTCAAGGAGGTGGGATGAGGTTAGTAGGTAGATGGGGGTGTGGCTTGGGGTGGGAGGAAGGGATGGGTGAGAGGAAGGATGGGTTAGGGAGGCAGAGGTTTGGACTGGTTTTGGGATGCAGTGGGTGGAGGGGAGGAGCTGGGCTGGTTGTGTGGTGCAGTGGGGGGAGGGGACGAACTGGGCTGGTTTAGGGATGCAGTTGGGGAAGGGGAGATTTTGAAACTGGTGAAGTCCACATTGATACCATTAGGCTGCAGGGTTCCCAGGCGGAATATGAGTTGCTGTTCCTGCAACCTTCGGTGGCATCATTGTGGCAGTGCAGGAGGCCCATGATGGACATGTCATCTAAAGAATGGGAGGGGGAGTGGAAATGGTTTGCGACTGGGAGGTGCAGTTGTTTGTTGCAAACTGAGCGGAGGTGTTCTGCAAAGCGGTCTCCAAGCCTCCGCTTGGTTTCTCCAATGTAGAGGGGGCCACACCGGGTACAGTGGATGCAGTATACCACATTGGCAGATGTGCAGGTGAACCTCTGCTTAATCTAGGCCCGAAACGTCAGTTTTTGTGCTCCTGAGATGCTGCTTGGCCTGCTGTGTTCATCCAGCCTCACATTTTATTATCTTGGATTCTCCAGCATCTGCAGTTCCTATTATCTAAGATATATAGGGTGTCTGCTTTCGTTAGCCTGGACTTAGAATATAGGAACAAGGAGGTCCTGTCACAACTTTATGAAACATTGATTAGGTCTCAGATGGAATACTGTCTGCAGTTCTGGTTGCCACATTATCAGAAAGATGTGATTGCACTAGAGAGGATGCAGAGGAGATTCACCAGGATGTTGTCTGGGAAGGAAAGGCTCAGTTATGAGGAGAGGCTGGATAGTCTGGGTTTGTTCTCCTCACAGCAGAGGAGGGAGGGAGACAAAATTATGACAGGCAAAGACAGAGTCGATCATGAAAATCCCTTCCTCATGGTAGATGTGTCTAGGACCAGAGGGGATATGTTTAAGGTGAGGAGCAGGTGGTTATGGGGAAAAGCTTTTTCACCCAGAGGGCGAGAGAAATATGGAACATGCTGCTTGAGAGGGTGATGGAGGCAGGTACTTTGGCAACATTTAAGAAGAATATGGATGAGCACTTAAAATGCCAGGGCATAGTAGGCTATGGACCAACTGCAGGTAAATTGGATTAGTATAGTTTGGTGTTACTGATTGGCATAGACATGGTGGGCGGAAGGGCCTATTTTTATGCTGTGTGACTCTATGAAAGGAAAAGGGAGCTGAGGATAGGCACCACTTACAGAATATGTTGAAGGGAGAATTTGGTCGAAGATATGCTGCCAGTGAGCTGCCTCTTTTTCAGCTATGCCACAGGTTTTGTAAAATTGGATATTATTGTGTAAAAAATGAACTAAATTTAAGCAAAATCCCCTAACATGAGCTTGAGAGGAACGAGTGGGTTCAGGGTGCTGAGTCTGTGCAAACTTGTTTCCTGTAGCATTTGGTAATTGCTCGACCACAGCATGAGCGTACTAGCTCAGTCCGCTCTGTCATGATTTTAAGGTGCAACATGTTAGGCCCAACATGGTTGGACAGATAAGTAACAAGGTTGCGTAGACTTGGTTCATGATTAGAAGATTGAGGTGTAATCTTGTTGACACACTTCAAGTTAATTAATGGTTCAATACCATAGACATAAAGAAACCATTCATCTGATGGTGGTGATGGTGGAGAGGAGTGGAATCGACAGCAATGTTCAGTCTGGAAGCACCCCTTCAACACACAAAAATGAAATGGAAATATGAGCTCTCTTCCCTAAAGATGAGCGATGTGTTAATAATAAGTTATTCAAATCTTTAAAAATATTTGTGTGAGATAACAATGATAAAGGATATGACTAAAGGCAGGTAAAAGGAATTCAGAAAGTAAGATCTGCAGTTGAGGCAAATTTGTGAGTTTGATTGGACAGGACCAAATGCATTTGTTTATATTCATCTCATGAGAACATGTGCAGATACATTTAAGATTGAACAACTTTTCAGGATTTATATTCAACAATTTTTCTCACTCACCAACATCGAATGATTTTGGACAGGAGGCCTCAATAAACAACTCAAATGTCCTTTCCGGGCTTTCTCTGAAAATAAATATACACGATGACACTTTTACACACTCTCACATACTTTCTCTTGCTCTGTCTCTCACACACACAAACTCTCACATTCACAGACTGTGTCTCACACACACTCACATCTGTCACAACCACTGATACAAACAATCTCTCTCACACACACATTTCCACTCACACAGACTGCCCCCCTCTCTATCAGACACACACACACATTCACACAGACTCTCGCTCACACACACACAGGCTGTCTCTCATACACATAGATTCATATAGACTGTTTCTCACACACTGTCACATTCACACAGACTCTCTTTCTCTATCACACACACACACAACCAATGCCCACCACTTCACCCTACCTCCACCACCTCCCCTAGACCAGGAATGACAGCCTGGGATGAATAATGTAGAAATAAAGCCCCACTCTTGCCAGATTCATGACTAAGTGAAAGCTTGAGGAAACCATTAATTGACTGAGTGTCACTTCAGCTGATGAAGGAGCAGTGCTCCAAAAGCTTATGATTTCACATAACCTGTTGCACTATAACCTGGTGTCATGTGACTTCTCACATTGTCCACCCCAGTCCAAAACGAGCACCTCTGCATCAAACCTGTAATGATGACGGAAGGTTTCGGTTACAGTGATTCTCAGTCAGGGAGGCTACAGTTACAGAGATTTTCACTAAGGAAGGTTATAGTTAGTGTGATTCTCAGTAAGGAAGGTTTCGGTTACAGTGATTCTCGCTAAGAAAGGTTTCAGTTACAGTGATTCTCAGTCAGGGAGGCTACAGTTACAGAGATTTTCACTAAGGAAGGTTATAGTTAGTGTGATTCTCAGTAAGGAAGGTTTCGGTTACAGCGATTCTCACTCAGGAAGGTTACGGTTACAGTGATTCTCAGTAAGGAAGGTTTTGGTTACAGCGATTCTCACTCAGGAAGGTTACGTTTATAGTGATTCTCACTAAGGAAGTTTATGGTTTCAGCAATTTTCATGAAGGAAGGTTATGGTTACAGTGATTCTCAGTAAGAAAGGTTTTGGTTACAGTGATTCCCAGTCAGGAAGGTTACAGTTACAGTGATTCTCACTCAGGAAGGTTACGTTTACAGTGATTCTCACTAAGGAAGGTTTCGGTTACAGTGATTCCCAGTCAGGAAGGTTACAGTGATTCTCACTCAGGAAGGTTACGTTTACAGTGATTCTCACGAAGGAAGATTACGGTTACAGCGATTCTCAGTAAGGAAGGTTTCGGTTACAGTGATTCTCACTAAGGAGGGTTATGGTTACAGTGATTCTCACCAAGGAAGGTTATGGTTACAGCGATTCTCACTAAGGAAGGTTACGGTTTCAGCAATTCTCATGAAGGAAGGTTATGGTTACTGTGATTCTCAGTAAGAAAGGTTTCGGTTACAGTGATTCTCATAAAGGAAGGTTACAGTTACAGTGATTCTCACTCAGGAAGGTTACGTTTACAGTCATTCTCACTAAGGAAGGTTATGGTTAGTGTGATTCTCAGTAAGGAAGGTTTCGGTTACAGCGATTCTCACTCAGGAAGTTTACGGTTAAAGCGATTCTCAGTAAGGAAGGTTTTGGTTACAGTGATTCTCACTAAGGAGGGTTATGGTTACAGTGATTCTCATGAAGGAAGGTTATGGTTACAGTGATTCTCAGTCTGGAAGTTTACGGCTACAGCGATTCTCACGAAGGAAGGTTACGGTTACAGCGATTCTCAGTAAGGAAGGTTTTGGTTACAGTGATTCTCACTAAGGAGGGTTATGGTTACAGTGATTCTCATGAAGGAAGGTAATGGTTACAGTGATTCTCAGTCTGGAAGTTTACAGCTACAGCGATTCTCACGAAGGAAGGTTACGGTTACAGGGATTCTCACAAAGGAAGGTTATGGTTACAGTGATTCTCAATCAGGAAGGATACGGTTACAGCGATTCTCAGTCTGGAAGGTTACGGTTACAGCAATTCCCACGAAGGAAGATTTCGGTTACAGCGATTCTCACTCAGGAAGGTTACGGTTACAGGAATTCTCACTAAGGAAGGTTACAGTTACAGCGATTCTTACGAACGAAGGTTACAGTTACAGCGACTCTCAATCAGGAAGGATACGGTTACAGCGATTCTCAGTCTGGAAGGTTATGGTTACAGTGATTCCCACGAAGGAAGGATATGGTTATAGTGATTCTCACGAAGGAAGGTTACGGTTACAGCGTCTCTCACAAAGGAAGGTTACAGTTACTGTGATTCTCACTAAGGAAGGTTACAGCTACAGTGATTCTCATAAAGGAAGGTTATGATTACAGCGATTCTCACTCAGGAAGGTTACGGTTACAGGGATTCTCACTAAGGAAGGTTACAGTTACAGCGATTCTTACGAACGAAGGTTACAATTACAGCGACTCTCAATCAGGAAGGATATGGTTACAGCGATTCTCAGTCTGGAAGGTTACGGTTATAGTGATTCCCACGAAGGAAGGATATGGTTACAGTGATTCTCACGAAGGAAGGTTACGGTTACAGCGTCTCTCACGAAGGAAGGTTACAGTTACTGTGATTCTCACTAAGGAGGGTACCGCTACAGTGATTCTCACAAAAGAAGGTTTCGGTTACAGTGATTCTCACTAAGGAGGGTTATGGTTACAGTGATTCTCATGAAGGAAGGTTATGGTTACAGTGATTCTCAGTCTGGAAGTTTACGTCTACAGCGATTCTCACGAAGGAAGGTTACGGTTACAGGGATTCTCACAAAGGAAGGTTATGGTTACAGTGATTCTCACTAAGGAGGGTTACGGTTACAGCGATTCTCAGTCTGGTAGGTTACGGTTACAGCAATTCCCACGAAGGAAGATTTCGGTTACAGCGATTCTCACTCAGGAAGGTTACGGTTACAGGAATTCTCACTAAGGAAGGTTACAGTTACAGCGATCCTTACGAACGAAGGTTACAATTACAGCGACTCTCAATCAGGAAGGATACGGTTACAGCGATTCTCAGTCTGGAAGGTTACGGTTACAGTGATTCCCACGAAGGAAGGATATGGTTATAGTGATTCTCACGAAGGAAGGTTACGGTTACAGCGTCTCTCACAAAGGAAGGTTACAGTTACTGTGATTCTCACTAAGGAAGGTTACAGCTACAGTGATTCTCATAAAGGAAGGTTATGATTACAGCGATTCTCACTCAGGAAGGTTACGGTTACAGGGATTCTCACTAAGGAAGGTTACAGTTACAGCGATTCTTACGAACGAAGGTTACAATTACAGCGACTCTCAATCAGGAAGGATATGGTTACAGCGATTCTCAGTCTGGAAGGTTACGGTTACAGTGATTCCCACGAAGGAAGGTTACGGTTACAGCGTCTCTCACGAAGGAAGGTTACAGTTACTGTGATTCTCACTAAGGAGGGTACCGCTACAGTGATTCTCACAAAAGAAGGTTACGATTACCGTGATTCTCACTCAGGAAGGTTACGGTTACAGTGATTGTCACTAAGGAGGGTTACGGTTACAACGATTCTCAGTCTGGATGGTTATGGCTACAGCGCTTCCCAATCTGGAAGGTTACGGTTACAGTGATTCCCACTAAGGAAGGTTATGGTTACAGCGATTCTCACTAAGGAAGGTTACGGTTACAGCGATTCTCAGTCTGGAAGTTTGCGGTTACAGCGATTCTCACGAGGGATGGTTACGGCTACAGTGACTCTCAGTTAGGAAAGTTACGGCTACAGCGATTCTCACTAAGGAGAGTTACAGTTACAGCGACTCTCAGTCTAGAAGGTTACGGTTACAGTGATTCTCACGAAGGAAGGTTATGGTAGCAGTGATTCTCACGAAGGAAGGTTACGGTTACAGCGATTCTCATAAAGGTTGGTTATGGCTACAGCGATTCTCAATCAGGAAGGTTACGGTTACAGCGACTCGCACTAAGGAAGGTTACGCTTACAGTGATTCTCACAAAGGAAGGTTATGGTGACAGCGATTCTCACGAAGGATAGTTGAAGTATAGCAATTCTCAGTCTTTCATTCACTGATTGAGGATTTGCTCTTCCAGAGACTCTGAAAGTGTTTTTTTTCCCCATCTCCTTTCATTAGACTATTTACAGAGGGAAGAGATTACATGTAAATAGTAGGTGAGAACAGCTACTTTTGCATTCTTCCTGTTACTTCCTACACTAGGTGGAGAGTGTAATTTAGGTGCATTCTCTTTGTGTATTGACTATATGCCCTGGCTAGGGTCACGTGGGTAGAAACCAATCAGGTTATATTATGCTGAACTCTCCTGTGTCCACTATAATTGGTCCTGATTCAAAACCAATGAAAAGACTGTCTTGTGCAAAACTATGCTGAATACATGAAGGTGGTACCAATCCATCTGGAATTTACCCTCACTGCTTGTAAACACAATTCATGATGTGTTCCAGTTGCTCATGTTCAAAACTGTAAGCATCTTCTTCCACAGTCTAAGATAATAAAATGTGAGGCTGGATGAACACAGCAGGCCAAGCAGCATCTCAGGAGCACAAAAGCTGACGTTTCGGGCCTAGACCCTTCATCAGAGAGGGGGATGGGGGGAGGGAACTGGAATAAATAGGGAGAGAGGGGGAGGCGGACCGAAGATGGAGAGTAAAGAAGATAGGTGGAGAGAGTGTAGGTGGGGAGGTAGGGAGGGGATAGGTCAGTCCAGGGAAGACAGACAGGTCAAGGAGGTGGGATGAGGTTAGTAGGTAGCTGGGGGTGTGGCTTGGGGTGGGAGGAAGGGATGGGTGAGAGGAAGAACTGGTTAGGGAGGCAGAGACAGGTTGGACTGGTTTTGGGATGCAGTGGGTGGGGGGGAAGAGCTGGGCTGGTTGTGTGGTGCAGTGGGGGGAGGGGATGAACTGGGCTGGTTTAGGGATGCAGTAGGGGAAGGGGAGATTTTGAAACTGGTGAAGTCCACATTGATACCATTAGGCTGCAGGGTTCCCAGGCGGAATATGAGTTGCTGTTCCTGCAACCTTCGGGTGGCATCATTGTGGCAGTGCAGGAGGCCCATGATGGACATGTCATCAAGAGAATGGGAGGGGGAGTGGAAATGGTTTGCGACTGGGAGGTGCAGTTGTTTGTTGCGAACTGAGCGGAGGTGTTCTGCAAAGCGGTCCCCAAGCCTCCGCTTGGTTTCCCCAATGTAGAGGAAGCCGCACCGGGTACAGTGGATGCAGTATACCACATTGGCAGATGTGCAGGTGAACCTCTGCTTAATGTGGAATGTCATCTTGGGGCCTGGGATGGGGGTGAGGGAGGAGGTGTGGGGGCAAGTGTAGCATTTCCTGCGGTTGCAGGGGAAGGTGCCGGATGTGGTGGGGTTGGAGGGCAGTGTGGAGCGAACAAGGGAGTCACAGAGAGAGTGGTCTCTCCGGAAAGCAGACAGGGGGGGGGGATGGAAAAATGTCTTGGGTGGTGGGGTCGAATTGTAAATGGCGGAAGTGTCGGAGGATAATGCGTTGTATCCGGAGGTTGGTAGGGTGGTGTGTGAGAACGAGGGGGATCCTCTTGGGGCGGTTGTGGCGGGGGCGGGGTGTGAGGGATGTGTCACGGGAAATGCGGGAGACACGCACAGTCTTCTTGGTTTACAGCAGCATCCTTTCCTACTTTAGCCCATCGTTCAGAAAAGCTAACGTGGTCTTTATATGCCTTCATACTTAGGATAGACAATACGTTTTTACAAAAACGTGTGCTGTGACATTGACTTTCACATGTGTGAGACTCTGCTCCACATGGACCCCACAGCTGTTCTCCTATGGAGGACCATGCAGCTGAAAAATGGTTTTGGGGAACATAGGTCTCCAGTTTCTCATCAGAGTTCTGCTCATAATAACAATAGCACTCCAGAACTTCCTTAGCTTTAGCATGAATGTAAACTGTCGGTGCTAACTTAAAATTTAACTCCAGATCTGAGCCTCAATTAATGAAGACCTGTCAAATACTTCCTTTGAATTATCCCCTTCTCTCAGGAAACTTCTGGTCTAACTTCCACATGTGGTATGACTGTGACCTCTGGTGATGGACTTTCTTTAATAATTGCTCCGGTCATTACAACAATGGGCAAATACCTGGAATCTGTTCCGGTAACTGTTCTGTCTCTTTAACCTCAGACTTTCCATGATTATGGGTGGAGCCATACCCTTTACCTCAGTCAAATCATTACCAAGGAGCAAGTCAACTCTGTTCATGAATAATTTCTGAACAACTCCTACAGTTAACAATTCCTACAACCACTGTTCCAGTTTGAGCAGCCCCCATTTTTCCTTAATTCCTTAAATCCCCAGGTTCGGCTAGATCGTTTTGACAAAAATCCTTCATATCTCTTATTGACCTTATTCACTCCTCCAGTCTATCTTTCCAGTCTTGTAGTTAAAGCTACAGTTTGATCTGTGATGTTTGCCTTTTGAGGTCTCTTTCTGGACTCACTCTTATGAACCCCGATAAGTATCATGGGCTTCCTTTGCAACTTTTACCATTCTGAACTAGACAATTCCAATTTATTAAAACTGAATTAACACTTGGGCCTTCAATTTCCACCTCCATCCTCAGTTCCTTTTTTTCCATAAGACCATAAGGTACAGGAGCAGAATTAGGCCATTCAGCCCATTGAGTCTGCTCTGCCATTTGAACACGGCTGATAAGTTTCTCAAGCTAATTCTCCAACCTCTGCCTCGTAACCTTTGATCCTCTTACCAATCAAGAACCTTTCCAATTCTGTTGTAAAAAGACTCAATGACTTGGCCTTCACAGTCCTCTGCAGCAAGAGTTGCATGCATTAACTATGCTTTGGCTGAAGAAATTCCTTCTCATTTCAGTTCTAAAGAGTCATTACTCCACTTTGAGGCTGTTGTTTCAGGTCCTAGCCTTTCCTACTACTGGAAACATCTTCTCCATGTCCATTGTCCTGGCCTCTCAATATTCTGTCTTTCTGGTCTGAGGAGGGCATCTTGGCCATTCCTAGCTGCCCTTTTTTTTACCATGGGTAATTGCCTTCCTTTCACTTGCCCATTGTCTGTCCTTCTCAAGTTTATGGGGTGACAAAACAAACAAGTCTAGTTTTATGTATCAGATCCTAAATATTGGCCATCTCTGCTACCTGTTTAGCAGGTGCAACTCTTGAACATGGGTTCTTAACATAAAATGCTCGCGAGTTTTAAATTCTTCCAAGAGAACGATATTTCTGAAAACTTTATACATGGCTACAACTCCTGATGCTCATTTCTGCATGTCAATATTACTTGTTTAATCCTTTCAAATTCAATGTAAATTTTCTTAAATTTCCAAGCTTTTGCCTGTGTGCTTCTGGAACTAGCTCCTATGCATCCAGAATAACATTACAGCACCATAACCCTTAAGAGCCCCTTCTCATAATGAAACACAAATTTCCTGTGCTCTAAATGTCAAGTTATTCTGTTTGGGCAATGCCTAGTTTCATTCAGTTATTTAATCTGGTTTGCTTTTTCTCAAATGGCTTAAAGAATGCGTTCACATTCTTTTCATCAAATTTCTATAGGGCCTGCACAAACTGAAACATTTTCTTACTGGACTTTAAAATTAAGATTAGAATTTCCATTATGACTTCAGCTTCTGAGGATTCCTTCCTTACTGTTTTGTTCTATTTGAAATCAAAAGCTTTCAACTCGTTGGCCCATAACCTGGCATTGTGTGACTTCTGACCTTGTCCACCCCAGTGCAACAACTGGCACAAACACATTATGCTTCATTCTAAGCTTTAATTCCTTTCTTCTCTTCTGTATCTCTAGTTCCATTCTTCTCATTTCAATTCTGACTCCCTTTCCTTATCTTTCTTTGCCATCTCTAGCTTCTTAATTTCTTTTTACATTTCAAGTGGCTTTAATATTTCATCACGTTTAAACTGATTTCGATATGAACTGACTCTGATGTCTCACTCCTTGGACTATATTTCTCCAACATCTCTGACAACTCTGCCATCTCTCTTTTAGCAGCTTCTGGTGCCACCTTTTCGTCCTGTATAAATCTGTTGTTCAATCTTTTAATCTTTATCATTTACTCTAATGCCACATCCAATCTTACACTGTTTTTGTTACAAAATCCTCAATGTTCCCCAAACTTTGACACAAGTCACTGAGGTAGTGACCTGGAAATCAAGCCTCAGTATTCCTGTTGCTGTCACAAATGCAAACAATTGATTAAATTGCTGATTGGCCAATTTTATCTAACTGACTAATTGAGGTTAAAAAAATACACACAAACTAGGTTTTTTTCCTTTAACAGGAAAACAACTATCTATTGTAATCAAACTATGATTGGGTGTATGTGAACTTGAGAATGACTATGAACGTGAAATAGAACATAGAGCATTGAGCATTACAGCACAATACAGGCCCTTCGGCCCTTGATGTTGTGCCGACCTGTCATACCAATCTCAAGCCCATCTAACCTACACTATTCCATGTACGTCCATATGCTTATCCAATGATGACTTAAATGTCCTTAAAGTTGGCGAATCTACTACCGTTGTAGGCAAAGCGTTCCATTCCCTTACTACTCTCTGAGTAAAGTGAAAATGTGTGTGTGTGCTTTAAACATACTTTCCCAAATTCTCACACACACAGACACTCTCACATAATCTTTTACAGATACACTGGCAGAATCTTACAGGAGGATGAGCCACATGAGGTAAGGCTAGATGTGCGGCAGAATTGGGCAACAAGTGCAGTGAAGCCAATCTTGATGGTTAAATCATCTCACTGCTTCTTTTGTGCTTTTCACATGTGGCATATCAAGATTCAAATGACCTCCATGTTCAACACTGGATATTTCAGAGTGTGAACACTGACATTCGCTGGCCACAGCCAAATGTATTTTTTTGTCCATGCGCACTGGCATTGGAAACCAGGCAACCCACCATGATCATTCTGGCATTTCAGCTGTGCACTGGCAGCGTGCTCTGGGAGCACAGGCTTGCCTTGCAGAGCACACCTGCAACTAACATTGAAAGGTTGAAGGAGGGACATTCTGCACACAGCGACAGTTCACAGACTGGACCAAGCTGCACCTGAGGGGCCAAGATAATAAAATGTGAGGCTGGATGAACACAGCAGGCCCAGCAGCATCTCAGGAGCACAAAAGCTGACATTTCGGGCCTAGACCCTTCATCAGAGAGGGGGATGGGGAGAGGGTTCTGAAATAAATAGGAAGAGAGGGGGAGGTGGACCGAAGATGGAGGGAGAAGAACATTTGCTTGTTCTCTGACTGCCCACCTCACTTGGTAGTTACCTGCATGCTTACAGTAACCCTGCCCTACTTCGCTTTGCAAAACCTAATCCTGTGCTCATCTGACTTCCACGTACCCTCTAACTGCCCATAATTAGCATTTGACCGTGAAGGCTGGTAGAGATCCCTTTCTGTTAGAGAGATAGAGGTTATAGCTTGAGGGCCACCACTCCATGTCAAGCATAGTTCAGCAGGAATTTCCCTTTGGGGATTGCCTGGTATCAGATCTGGAATCCCTCTTGCTCCTACAGTGGGAGCCAATCACCCCAGGACAGGCAAGGTTAGATAAATCATCACATGTAATAAACCAGTACTCTAGTGCTCTGTGTATGTATTCACTTTTAAACTAATCCACCAGGTCTTCAATCATTTAGTAATTATCCAGGAGGTGACCAAGCACCCAGCTTCTCTTCCTCTGTCATCCTGGTCAGCCTAGTAAGAGAAGGCTGCAAAAGACTCGACCTCATGTTTACATCTAATACCCCAGTCAGTCCTGGTCACAATGGCACTAGAGAATGTGTTAACAAAGCAGTTGAACCCCTATCACTGTGATTGCTGTACTAGTGAAATAATAAAAAAAACTGAGTGAAATGATTGCATAAGAAGACAGAAGGGTGAGATGGCTTCTTATATTGCTGCATTTACATTGTGTGGATAGACTAGAATAGAATGGAATAGAAATTTAATGTCACATATATTTTTACATGAAAAATACAGTGAAAGGTTTTATAAGTCAGCACACTACTGCACCTATATTAATGTCATGCAGAACACATTGGTAAATTCACACAAACCTAGAGGACAAGCAACAACAAGGAGATGGACAAGGTACATGAGTCTTAGATGGAGAGGAGCTGGAAGCAGTTGATCTGTTAGTTGTAATGTGTAATTCCATTGTGTACCATGTCTTTAAATTCCTAACGCAACTGTTTCTTTTTTGTTTAGTTTAATGTTGCTGCTTAACACTAATTGCAGGCTACAGGACTGTACCAAAACTGGTACCCCTGAAAAATATTTTTTTAGAAACAATGCTGAAAGAAAAGCTGAAGCCATAACTCAACAAAAAGGAAGTATGATCAATATGAAGGAAGGGGGTGGGGAGATGGATCACTTCTGAAGCCAGCATGAGCTATGTCCCAGTGTTAAATCTGTACGATAATAATGACCCAGAGGGAAATGAGGATCAATTTGAAAATGCTTTGTTGAATGGGGCACAAATAAACCCAATGGGAAACAGAGAAACTTGCACCCTATGAAGTAGGAACCATTCAGGGATCACGCTCTGGCATGAGGGGAGGAGAACAGACTAGAAGAGACCCAACTTCAGATTGATCCAATCTGCTCATGACAGTATACAACTGCTAATTAGTGAAACAAATGCACTTTCAAATAGTTTGAAATAGAACAGGCATTATTAAAGAACAGTATAAGGGAAAATTAAGAAGTCACGGGATCCAAAACTCAACTCTGCTTTCTCTCCACAGTTGCTGCCAGATACCTGCTGTGTTTTCCAGCAATTTCTGTTTTTGTTTCTGATTTCCAGCATTCACAGATCTTTGAATTGTTTTTAGTATAAGGGAAAATTTCTACAAATTTCTTTATCCTCTGTTCAGGATCTTTCATTTTCAACTTTTGGAGATTTAGCTGGCTTATATCGAGGTAATGACATTGAAGAAGTGTCTTGTAACAGATTTCAAGATTGTACATAGCAGGCAGAACTTGTACAAACTGCACCACCAATCTCAGGCGGAACAGCTTCTTACAGACTACCTTACAGAGTGAATTTAACATCAGCTGTCTGTGTTACTTCAAAGCTTCTTATTTCTGAGAGTGATGGTTTGTTTTTTGAAGCAAAAGCCCCTACCAGATTTTTGAGTGTAATCTGTGTTGTACGTAGAAGACATGATGAAACAAGTGCGCACAACAGGATAACATTGAGAATGATCAGCATCTATCAGGTCACAAACCTTCAATGAAGGTACGAATCTCGCACTAACTTCCTCTTCAAGCAACCATTTTGTCATAACTTAATTTCTTGTGCAGACTCAATCTCAGGTGTTCAGGCAACATTACCATCTCCCAGTACTTTCTCGCCAATTACATTTGTTGGCAAATGTTAAAACATTAGTTTAGAAGTAAAATAAAACTTAGAAAATAATTATTTAAATGCATTTCTACAATACAAAACTACCTGTTAACTCATGCATCAACTAAATTGCGGTTTCAGCTCCTTCCCTTCAAGCCCTCAACTTCTGTACAAACACCTAACTGTCACTCGAGCACCAGCTGAGTAGAACAAATTCAGAAAAGGAAAACATTCATCAAACAAATTTTAAAAAAGTATCACAGTCTTGTAATTGTGTTGGAAGTGTTTGAGTCTCTTACTTGATTCTGGATCCCATGTTGTCTACATGACAGTCTTCTCAGCTGCAAAGAATCCTTGTCTGGATTTGGATAAATCATGGAGTTTAAGAAGTGGTTGGGATTGTGGGGAGGGGGAAATGGAAGGGGAGATGGGGTGTCTGGTATTGCACTTATTGGATTTAACAGAGTTTACTGCCAGCATATAATGCTGCAATCCTTCCGTTATACTATAGGAAGTATGATGTGTGACGTGCCACTCAGAGCAGTCATTCTACGTAGTGACACCACAGGCTGAGTCTACAGGCTGAGATGTAGGTTTCTGGCGCTTTAATCTCTCTCTCCTCAACACTTTTCAATATACCACAATTTTAAAAATGAAGTTAAGTGTTTCATAAAGATACAACCGTGCCTGTGATATGGATATGTAAATGTGTCCTGAAGAGTTTTCAGCACAGGATCACTGCCCAACAGTGGAATGAAAGAAGGGGTGAAATCTATCACAGAATTAAAGTTTCACATCAATCATACTTTCAGTGGTACTGTACAAGTTCAAAAAAGAAAGCCAGTCACTTCCTCTTGGCTCCTTCTAACCTGGTTCCCAGAGGTTTTAAAAATTCATCCTCCCCTTCAAATTACCTTCAATAAAATTGAACAGTCATCTATTGAGGGGAATGGCTAGCAATTCAGAAAGGATCTGGCCTATTTCTATCCTTAACAGCAGGAAAACACATTGTTGTTGTAAAAAAGCAAACTGGTCAACTTTCTACTAGCAATGCCACAGGATAGGTGTTAATAAGAGAGTAGATATAAGAATAAGAACAAAACATTTGGTTTTGTAAAAGCAAGAATGATGTTTTAACTGGAAGATTCAAAGGAACAGTTTGGGATCTTTCATTAGTTGGAATGTGGGCATTTCTGTTTATCCTCTGAATGGGAATAGTTTTACCTTCTCCTCTCTTCTAGTTCTCCTAGACAGGGTAAACTCAAGAAGGATGTTCCGTATGACTGGAGAGTCCCAAAATCAGGGGTCACAACTTAAAGATATGGGGTAGGCCATTTAGGATTGAGATGAGGAGAACTTTCTTCATCCAGAGAGGGGTGCAAGTTCTCTGCCACAGAAAGTGGTTGATATTCAATATTTTTAAGGAGTTAGATGTAGTTCTTAGGACAAAAGAAATAAAAGATACTGGGCAAAAACAGGAACATGGGATTAGGTTGGCTGATCAGCCATGATGATATTGAACAGAGGAACAGGCTCGAAGGGCAGAATGACCCACACCTGCTCCTACTTTCTGTGTCTCTGTATGAAAATAACATATTTCTGAGAAATGATTCCACAGGGACCCAGCCTCTGGCTCCATTTAAGATGGCGTTGGCACAGTAGGCAGCACCTGGGGTCCTGTGCCCAGGGTTCATCCACTCTTCCCACTTTTTGTTTTTTTTTATTTTTCTCTTTTTACTTCTGCTTTTACTTACCTTCTGGGGAGAGCTCAGTCGTCATGATATTGGCAGTGATGGCATCAACAAGGAAGGTGGTAGGAAGGCAGCTTCACTGCAGTCCAGAACATGGTGGCAATTGCGGACCTGGAGTGGGACTCTGGCTGTGGCACCGAGGAGGTGAGCGCAGGACCTGGTATTGGCTGCTACATTAATGGAAGCCATGTCGGTGAGGTAGGTCCAGCAGCGAAAGATGGTGCCTGAGGAACAGTGACCTTGAACTCAGCTGGGTCAGCATTATGGACTCTCTTTAAGATATATCTTTTTATATTTTAAATTATTCTTTAACTATTCAAAATGGCTCCAGAATCATGGCGATAGTGAAACTGTCACTGTATTTTGCTGTATTTTTCACTGTAAGTACAGGTGACAATGGATCATTCATATATTCTCCAAGATCTCACCCTAGTGACCCATCTGTAAACACAGACATCAGTGTGAGAAGGCCGTTGGCTCATGCAGGTCAGCTTGATACTATCTACAAACTTTGACAAAAGTGGGACTGGATTGCAATCAGGCTGGGGTGATACAGCAATACTGCCACTTGCCTGGATGGGTACAGCTCTAACGACACTCAAGAAGCTTGACGCTATAACAGGACAAAGCAGCCCATTTGATTGGCACCACATCCACAAACACCCAAACCTTTCACAACAATTCAACAGCAGCATCTACAAGATGCATTGCAGTTATTCACCAAGTGCCTTTCAAACCCATGGCCAATTACATCCAAGAAGGACAAGAGCAGCAGACAAAAAGATAGGAAACAAGAGCAGTAGTAGGTCATTCAGCCCTTCACATCTTCTCCACCATCCAATATGATCATGGCTGATCATCCAACTCAGTCGCGTGTTTCTGCTTTCTCCCCATTTGATCCCTTTAGCCTTACGAAGTATATCTAACTCCTTTTTGAAATCATTCAATGTTTTAGCCTCAACCATATTCTGTAGTAGAGAGGTCCACAGGCTCACTGGTCTCTGGATGAAGACATTTCTCCCCATCTTAGTCCTAAATGGCCTATCCTGTATCCATAGTTTTGTGTCTATCATTGCAGCAGAATACCCAAGTTGTATACTCAAAATACAGGGTAAATCTAGGCGATAAAAACATGTGAAAATTAATATCAGCAAAATAAAAGTATTGGAGGAATTTAAGGGATTAAAATTCAACAAACCCCAGGAGCTGCTGGCCTAAATTCTAGGATTCTATGAGAGATATATGGGAACACTACCTCCTGCAAGTTCCCCTCCTAGCCACTCATCATTCTGATTTGGAAACATATTGCCATTTCTTTAGTGTCACTGGGTCAAAATCCTGGAGCTCCTCCCTAATGACATTTTGGGTCTATCCTACAGCAGATGGACTGCAGTGGTTCAAGAAGTTAGCTCACCAGCTCCTCCTCATGGGCAACTAGGGATGGGCAGTAAATGCTGGGCCCAGCCAGCGAGGCGCACATTGTGTGAATGAACAAAAAATATTGCCCTTTTCTAACTGCAAGCACTGAGGAATATGAGCATCACTGGCAATGCGAACATTTATTGCCCATCTCTAACTGCTAATTAAGGTCAAATCATGGGAGTCGCCTGACTTTTGACAAGGTCTGATCAGTTTGACTCAGAACAAATGGAGAATTGAGCCTGGGACCTGCTGCTGTGTAGCAGTGTAGCTCAGATACTCTATAGCAGTTGTATGGAGATCAGATTGTAGGATCATGCTGACACCTGGTGCCACATTCTGTACTTTAAACAGAAGTGCGAAGTAAGAAAAACATATTTCAGTAGATCCTTTTATAATCTCAGGATATTAGGAGGCACATCACTGTCAATGAGGTGTTTTTCAAAACTGAGGCTACAGTTGTGATAGAGAATGCATTAGCTAATTTGCCTGCAGTAAATTCCACAATTAAATTTTAGGGATATTGTTGAAGGGAAAACAGATTTTCCGCATCCACCCTGTGAAGTCCCCTAAGAATCTCACATTTCAATAAGGTTGCCTCTCATTCTTCTATATTCCAATGGGTACAGACCCAATCTACTCAAACCCTCCTCATAAGACAGTCCTCATACCTGGTGTCAGCCAAGTGAAACTTCTTTGGGCAGACTACTTTGCGAATACACCTTTCTTTATATAAGAGGCCCAAAGTGTTCACGGTATTCAAGCTGTGGACTGACTAACACCTCATGTATAATTTTACCATGATCTCCCTATTGTTATACTCTATTCCCTTTGAAATAAAGGCCAACAATTCATCTGCCTTCCCTTTTACCCATTGAACTTGGATATTAGCTTTTCTGTGATTCATAGACTAGGACCCCCAAATCCCTCCGTGCCACAGCTTTCTGCAGCCTTACCCCATTTAAATAATACTCAGCTTTTCTATTCTTCTCACCAAACTGTTATGAGACAATGCAATGCACAACATGGCTATTGTTATGCAATTACTACACAGTCCACTATCCTTTCAAACTCTAGCTCATCAGGTCTATGGGACTTTGAGCTCTACCGTGGGGAGGCACATGTCCTTTAGTTTCATTGTCAATGCAGAAGTTTTCCACTATGTTCCCTACAAACCTACCAACCAACAAACATGGCATTATATGGTTATGCAGTAGTGTTAGTGTCATCAGTGAGGATGCCTGTCTGGATATTCCTCGCTGGATTTCCATACCAGATGCGGAGAATTGGACTACTGTTAGAATCTTCGCAGACACTTGCCTCCATCCTCACCATATCCAGTCCAACCCAGTGCTGTGACCTTATAAACTCAGTTATATCCAGCTGCATTCTGACCTGCAGAAAATGGCAGCAGCTGCAGTATTTATGAAGAGACAGCAGATAAACTCACACTGTGCAATGTGCACAGGTTGACTGTCATGCCACAACGATTTCTCTGTCCTACATACACCAACTCCTGTGGCCTCAACCTATTGCCACCCAACCATCATTTAAAGGTAAATTAAAATGAAACATTTGGAATATTTTACTGTCAGAAGATGAAACTGATCAATATTCACATTGGGTATGGACAGGTAGGATGTTTTAATGTTTGATTTTTAAACAACAGCAGTGAGTCGTCATGACAACAATTATAGAATTGAGCCTAGCACCAAAGTGAAAGCACCATCCACAATAGCTGATGTGAATAAAAGGGAAGGCCTAAAAGCGGTTTACGAGCAACTAAGGATGCACAATAATTGCTTATTGACCAGCAATGCTCACAGTGAGAAATAACACTTGCAGTTGATCCTTTGAGAGAAGGAGGCCATTCTTGTGCTCAATATTGAATTGGCCACACACCAGATTCCATGGATTTCTGATCAAAGATGTAGGAGACATTATGAACCAGATAGTCAGTGTAGTTTTGACATGTGTAGAGATTATATGCAAACCTGAAGGTTTAGGGGAATCAAACTTTAAAATCAGAGTATAACATGCAGAATCGAAAAAGCAAGATTAGACACTGTCTGTGACAGTATCGTCACTTTATCGATATTCTGCCTGATAGGCAGCTGAGGTTTATCAATTTCCTGAGTGTATGATGAAGAGTAGCTAGGTTTCTGACAGAGTTGAACTAACTGCACAGAGGTTGGTATCCCGTTACCAAGTCACCCCATATTTACATGTGCATAGTACTTGACACTGGTCTAGCTTCCAAAAAGCCACCTCTCAGAGTGAACAGTATGTCCGTTACTCCTGTTTATACCTGTCAGCCAAGGCTCTCTGAATGGGGCTGTTAACCTGGTTCAATCAGGGTACTCATATTCTAAGAGATCCACCGAGCTGACCTCATTACAATCACCACATGCCTCACCCTCTAAGTCAGGGGATTTAGGCCTGTTCTTTTCATTGTAGTCTCTTCTGGGGCATTTTCACACCGGGTCCAGATTCTCCAACTTAGCCTCAGATATGGGCGGGATGTATCAGACTATAGCCTGCCTTCTGCACCCAGAGGGTCTCGAAAGAAATTCATCCTCTTCAAGCTGTAAAGGCATTGAGGCTGCAACATCCACCACGTCTACCTCAGACTCTGAAGTTTCTTTGATGCTAGATGTAGGAGGAGAACCCACCGGTTTTGACAGTTTTTCTGGTTGTTCTGGGGGACCGGACATGCTTTGCTCCTGCCCTATTGTGAGTGTGCTGCTTTCATATAGTTCTTATGCTTGTTCAGGACTGCCTCACCTACCCAAACTTTGCGTGTCACAGGACCTGGCCTCACATTGACCATGCCTCTTAACCATGCAGGAGCACTTCTCTAGTTTCGGCACCAAATTTCATCCCCTGAAGTAAACATCTCTCCTGCTCAGACAAGTCTTGTATCCAACATAAGACCAAAGACATAAGGAGCAGAAATTAGGTCATTTGGCTCATACAGTCTGCTCGACTATTCAATTGTGGCTGAATAGTTTTTCAACTCCATTCTCCCACTTTCTCCCAATAACTTTTGATCCCCTTGACAGTTAAGAACATATCTAGCTCTGTCTTAAATGTACTCAATTACCCAGCCTCCCCAGCCTTCTGTGGTGGTGAATTCTACAGATTCACCACTCTCTGGCTGAAGAAGTTTCTCCTTATCTCTGTTCTAAAGGGTCTTCCCTTTACTCTAAAGTTATGCCCTTGGATCCTAGTCTGTACTGCCAACAGAAGCATCTACCTAACATCCACCCTCTCCAGGCTGTTCAGCATTCTGTTTCAATTATATCCCCTCCCTCCCATCATTCTAAACTCCATCAAGTAGAGACCCAGGCTCCTCACATGTTCCTCATATGTTAAGCCTTTCATTCCTCGGATCATTCTTGTGAACCTCCCCTGGACCTGCTCCAGGGCCATGACATCATTTCTGAGGTATGGGACCCAAAATTGTTCACAATACGCTAAATGTGGTCTGACCAGAACTTTATAAAGCCTCAGAAGTAAATCTCTGCCTTTATATTCTAGTCCTCTCAAGATAAATGCCAATGTTGCATTTGCCTTCCTGACTACTGACAGAACCTATAAGTTTACCTTAAGAGAATCTTGGACTAGGTCTTCCAAGTCTCTTTGCACTTCAGGTTTCTGAATTTTCTCCCCATTTAGAAGATAGTCAATGCTTCTATTCTTCTTACCAAAGTGCATGACCTCACACTTTACCATGTTGTATTCCGTCTGCCACTTCTTTGCCCACTTTCCTAACCTGTCTAAATCCTTCTGCAGCCTTCCCACCTTCTTAATACTACCTGTCTTCCAGCTACCTTTGCATCATCTGCAAACTTAGCCAGAATGCTCTCAGTTCCTTCATCTGCATCATTAATGTATAAAGTGAAAAGTTGTGGTCCCAACACTGACTCTTGTGGAACACCACTAGTCACTGCCGGCCATCCTGAGAAATATCCTTTTATCCCCACTCTCTGCTTTCTGCCAGACAGCCAATCCTCTATCCATGCTAGCACCTTGCCTCTAACACCACAGGCTCTTATCTTACTCAGCAGCATCGTGTGCCGCATCTTGTCAAAGGTGTTCTTGAAGTCCAGGTAGTTAGCATCCATTGGCTCTCCTTGGTCTAACCTGCTTATTACCTCTTCAAAGAATTCTAATAGATTTGTCAGGCATAACCTCTGCTTGATGAAATCATGCTGATTTTGCCTGTTTTATCATGCACTTCCAAATATGCAGAAATCTCATCCTTTACAATGAACTCCAAAATCCTAACTATGACTGAGATCAGGCTAATCGGCCTGCAACTTCCCATCTTTTGCCTAACTCCCTTCTTAAATGGAGGGGGGGGGGGGTGAGTAAGGGGTTTACATTAGCAATTTTCCAGGCCTCTGGGACATTGGCTTTCCTGATGCCATTTCACCTTAACCACCACTGCGCACCCCGCCGCCCACTCCATATCCAGGAAGATCAGATTTAACCAGGACTCTTCTGCCCATTAGCAACTCTGCTGGAGCTATCCCTGCAGTTGCATGAGGGATGGTCCAATAATCAAATAGGAACTGGTACAGTTTGGTATGGAGTGAAGCTGTAGGCTGTTCTCTTTTTAAGTCTGCCTTTAAATTTTGAGTTGCGCTTTCTGCCAGACCATTGGACAATGCATAGTATTGAGCCGTCCTTACATGCTGAATGCCATTCAACTTTAGGATATACTTTAATTCCCCACTGGCAAATGACAGCCCGTTGTCTGTGACGAACACTTCTGAGAGTGTGTATATTGCAAAGGATGCTCACAGCTTTCCTTTCATTGTCCTCACGTTCAATGAATGAGCTCCACGCACATCCATCCACTTTGAGTGGGTATCCACAATGACTAACAATGTTGATCCCATGAAAGGAGCTGCATAGTTAATGTATAACCAAGTTCAGGGTTCAAATGTTGGGGAGCTGGGCAGTAATTTGTGTCCGTGTTGGCACTCTGGGCACTGACCACCAACATGGCTACATCTGCATCCAATCTGACCACCAGGCATAACCTTTCACCAAATTCTTCATTTTGGGCCTCTCTGGATGACCCTGGTGGCATCAACCTTTACTTGGGACAATTACTAATTCTTCCCATAATAAAACGCCATCTTTGTGCGGTGATCTGGTCTTGCCAGGTCTAGAAAGATTTCAGTCCTGGTTGCGATGGCTCTTTTGCTTCTCCCATCACCTGCAGTTTTGGTTGTGCCAGGACAGGGTCTTTTTGTATCCAAAGTCTGATATTGTCAGCGGTGACAGAAATGGTGCCCAGCAAGTTTAAAACCGGGACGTACTTTTCCAGTGGGAGCACCACTGGTGGTGTATCTGTCAGCAGGAGGTGGCTCAAGGCACCTGCATTTGCAACTTAGCCTCCTGGACAGTGTTCCAACTTGTAATGTTAGGCACTTAGAATGAACTTGATCTGAAGCTATGCAGCATGGCCTTATCCTATTTCTGTAGCCCTAGCAGGAGTTTGTGGTCTGTTACTATTCCAAATTTACTTTCGTAAAGGTATTGGAACTTTCTCACACTAAAGGTGACTTTCATACCTTCCTTCTCGACCTGGGTGTATTTACGCTCTGCATCAGACAAAGTCTGGGAAGTAAACACCATTGGGCGTTTTTCTCCATTGGGCCATCTCTGAGCAATACCATCCCGCCATCGCACAGGGAGGCATTGCATGTCGGCTCTATATCTCATCCTGATCATAGTGTGCTAACCACTAAGATGACAATAACCACTTCTTCAATTTCCTAAAGGCTATGTCTTGGCTACAAGGCCATCTCCAAGTTGAACCTTTCTGAATAGCAGGTGTAAGGGTACCAGGATGGAGGCCACGTTACGTACGAACTTTCAATAACAGTTCTCGAATCCAAGGACTAAACTCCCATACAGATGTGGGAGCCATACCAACATTGATCACCCTCACTTTATCTTCCAATGGGTGTTACCCAGTTTTGTCAACTCTGTAGCCCAAGGTCACTTGAGGTGTCTAGAATATCCATTTTTGCCTTGTAAGGCCTTGGAGAAATGTCTAAGGACTTTGTCCACATTCTCTAAGTGTACTTTATTAGTCTCCTCTGTTATTAGCACATTATCCAGACAAATGGCAGCCTGGGGTAGACTTTATAAAATGTTTTCCATCATCTGCTGAAAAATGGCAAAGGCTAATGACACCCCAAAAGGCAGTCTCATTTATTGGCACAAACCCTTATGGTTGCTAATTATAGCATAGTTCTGGGAATCCTCATCGAATTGCAGTTGCAGGTACGCATCACTCATGTGCAGCTTTATGGATAGCCAACCCCACCCCCACCAGCTTTGCATATAAATCCTCTATGTGAGGGTTTGGGTATTTATCCAGCTACGAGAAGCAATTTAACATTTGCTTAAAATCCCCACAAAGGTGAACTGACCAGAGATAATGGGAACTGCAGATGCTGGAGAATCCAAGATAACAAAGTGTGGAGCTGGATGAACACAGCAGGCCAAGCAGCATCTCAGGAGCACAAAAGCTGACGTTTCGGGCCTAGACCCTGATGATTCTTTAGCTTCCAGCCTTCTGATTTCTGCTTGTACTTTTGCAAATGGCAATGGGCGGTCCTTGAAGAACTATAGAAATGCTTCTTGGTCAACATGCAAGGTGGCCTTGGTTCCTTTGTAAGACCACAGACCTCCCTGAAAATCATCCAGGTAGTTAATTAAAACTTGACTCAGGCAGCCATTTTCTAATAAAAAAATGTTGAGCCAGTCAAGGTGAATCTTTCTCCACCAATTTGGCGCCAGTCTTGGGTCCAAGCCTTTTACTCCAATCAGTGGTAACAAAACCAACTGCTTTTCATAGGAGACTGGAACTGGAATTGAACCCTTTATCTGCAAAAGCTCCCCAGTGCAGTCCAGCTGATGTCTTATGGAAATGTAAGGATTACAGCAAATTTTATTAAACATTGGTACTGCACACACTGATAGACGCGCTGGTCTCAACCTCCATTAGAACTGGGTGACCAATTAGCTTGATGTTTATTTTGATTGGTTCTGATTTGAATATTGCTATGCAATTTAACTGTTCCAAGCCAGATGCAGGTGGACTTTCCAGGGTGTACATTCTCCTCCATACTAGTCTAAGAGTTCTCTTAATCAGTTCAGGCCTAGTGGGACTCTTTTACTGTCTCAAGTCCGCATACCAGCAGTAACTACACTGGTTTGCTGGCCTGGATACTGAAGAAGGTGTCAAGTGTTTGACTGAGGTTTGGCTTTGTTTTGGGGTTTTGCTGTGAATCCTTCTGTTCAGGATAAGTCCTGAGTGAGACTATGCAAATGCCTTCATGCAAGTGGTGTCCCCCAAGCTCAAGGGGCTTGGCAAGTGTGTCACTTATGTCGGCATACCCTGTAACATTTATGATCCATTTGCCACATTTTCTAATGACAAAGCCAATTCTAGTGTCTGTTTAATGTCTAGTTGGGCTTCAGCTAGTCGGCACTCTTATATGATTACATCATTAATCCCAAATACTAAACGGTCTCTCAGCATCACATTAAGGGTTAAACCAAAGTTACACGCCTCTGCCAGTTGTCTTAATCTTGTCAAATATCCCAATACGGATTCCACTTGTTCTTGGATTGCTGAGCAAAACCCATTGTGTCTTAGGATTAGAGAAGGCTTGGGGTCATCATATTCCTTAATTAAATCCGTCAACTCTTGAAAAGTTTCAGTATGTGGTGTATCAAGAAACATTAGGCTCCTAATAACCAAAAAGGCTGCGGGTTCACAAACTGTCAGGAGAATTACTCGGGGAGAGCAAGAGCTGCAGATGCTGGAGTCAGAGGCAACACATTTCAGAAAATTTCTGAAGAAGGATCCTGACTCAAAACATCAACTTTCTTGTTCCTCTAATGGTGCCTGGCCTGCTGTGTTCCTCCAGCTCCACACTCTGGTGTCTCAGCAGAATTACTCATTGGAGCCAATATAAAACAATATAATTTACCCAGAAAACATAATGCATTCTTTCCACATACTGGGCACGGTCTTCGATGGCAAGCTTCCCAAATGATGGCATGATGCCAGAAATGCTTACCTTAACTGAAGGATGATCATCGTGAGCAAATTTCTTCAGGACTGTATTTTTTTTTCCTCTTTGCCACTGAAGTAACTCCACAGAGGTCGGTACCAAGTCACTCTTTATTTACATGCACATAGTACTTGAAACTGGTCCGGCTTCCTTAGAGCCAGCTCTCAGAGTGAACAGAATCTCTGGCAATCATGTTTCTATCTGTCAGACAGGGATCCCTGGTTACAGTCCCAATCAGGGAACTCATGTTCTATGGGCCCACCTGGCTTATCTCCATATAATCACTTTTTCCAGAAGTAGCAGCTACTAAAACTGAATTGAAATGTGCATCCAGGCAGGTTGCAATCAGCTAGCTGAGAAGAGTTAGGGTGCTAACTGGGACTGTCTAATAAAGGCAGCTTGATATGAGCAGTATATTTACATAAAACAATCCTTCCGTTATGTTAATATGCGAGTGCCTGAGATTGCCTAGGACCAAAGGGTAGTTCTTCCAATATACATCTACCTGCCTGATTCTCATAGGGTCCTGCATTCTAAAAACCCACTTACCATAGATAGGGTGAGGATTTGATTAAAGGACCATATCTGAGAGTATCAGAGATAATGGGAACTGCAGATGCCAACTTTAACTGGGGCACAGAGGGAACCCCACAACCTAAACAGTTGGCAGGCAATCTAGGGAAAGATGTTCAAAGTGTGTGCTATTACTTCGTTCATGCACTTCTACAATGGAACATTCTCTGGGAAGCTAGTATGATGGTTACAATCAGTAATAGTACAAAATCTCAAACTCTGACAGCCCCTCAGTGAACTCTGCCATCAATAAGGGTAGAAATCTTGGGTATATAACATCATCTTCAATTTCCCTTCCAAATCTCCTGACTTGGAAATATTGTGATGAAAGGCGTATGATTTTATATAATTTTTTTTAAAAATGAGCCATACATGGCTATTGGTCCTTTTTAAAAGTCGTTTAAAAATTAATTAAATCAGTTTTTCCAGAACCACAACTCTCAAACCAGTATTTGTCAAAGACCAAGTCTGTAAGCCTAATGGAGTGTTAACGGAAATTTGTTTACATTGTGAAGGTTTACAATTAGAAAAAGAAACAGAAGACATTAATTTAGCAGAATCTACAATGGACAAGATTTTTTAAAAAAAAATTTAGTGTAAAAGCTTTTGGATTCAATTTGAGGGGCAACTTGAAGCAAGTAAAGTCTCTGCTAGAAAAAGAGATTGTTCAGAGCAGTTGAGGAAATGAATGAATGAATGTAATTTGCGAAATTTCCAGACCAGGAGTGTTGATTGGAAATGTGTAGATTTTTAAAAGACTGAGAAAGTCTTTCCTTTCAATTGTGCAAATATTTCAGGAAATGGTTTCACAGCTTACAGGGCCAAAACTAAGAAGAAGCAGTTGAACCAAATCCACAAGTTTGATACAGAAAGGAAATGTCTCCATTTTTTGAGTATCTGCAAAGTGATGGTATTGGGCAGTAGATGGAATTTTGTTTTGCCATATATTTTTAAATCTTACAAACTGAGTTATAATTATATAGCTTGGTTTAGGTTACTTTTATGTCTTGAGTAATGAATTTCTGTTTTATGGTTAAAACCAAACCTGCGCCCTTGCATGCTTATGTTTCAGTGGAAGACCGCCACATTAAATTAAAGAAAAACCCAAAGTATGATCTACCAGGTCAGATTTTGTTCTGGGATCTGACTTACCCAGTTGTGACATCAGAATTAGATATCATCATTTTTTATTGTCACTGCATTGCTATCCTTACACAGAGCACTACCACAGGAGCAACAGAGAACTAGAACTGGCTTCACTGACACTTGGGTAGACAAAAGTAAAAATGAAACAAAAATAAAAGACAAAAGTTCCTGCATCAGTGATTCCTACAGATATTGGATAAGTTGTGATGTCAGTTGTGAAGCCTTCTGCAGTGCAGCAGCCAATCAGCACTTACTGTTTGTTTATGCTGACATTTGAAGAGTTAATCAGTGATGAGGTACAGTCAGTACCATGACTGTCGTTCCTGGTAAAATGTTCATCATCTTCAGTAAGGCAAAAACACTTTTCAGGAGAGTGGAATAGTGAAATATGTATTCATAACCAACATTGCAGCCTGACCACCTTGCTGAGTTTCCTCTTATTGCAGAGAGGAAGACAAGAGGGTTAGAAGAAAGCATGAGGTCCCTGGAGATAGAACACAGGGTAACTCTTCAGATACAGCACCTTGAAACTTTAGATGGAGGAAAGACTTGCAAATATAAAAAAGGGGTAATTACTCAATGACGAATTTGTAATAAATTCTCAAATTCTTTTTATTACGGCATGAAATTGAGGATGAATTCAAAATTGACAATATTCTGAAAGAGTGTCATTTGCAGTTGAAAACTTAAGCAACATTCCTTCTTCAAACTATGAATGACCAAGTAAAGTTAAAAGTCTACAATTTATTATAAATGGAACTGTAAAAGAAAATTGGAGGATATACTATTCATCAAGGCGTTGACCATAAGACCAAAAGCAGAAGCAAGTCATTCAGCTTAACCATCATTCCATGAAATTAAGACAGATCGGAAAATCCTCAACATCACTTTCCTGCCTTTTCTCTCACTGACTTAAAAAAAAAACTGCCCATCTCAGACTTGAACATAATTAAGTGATGGAGCCTCTGAGATAATTCTACAGATTCAAAACCCTCTGAGAAAAGAAATTACTCATCATCTGTCTTAAATGTAAGACCTCTTATTCTGAGATTATGCCCTCTGGTCCTTGACTCTCCCACAAGGGAAACAATCGCTCCTCAATGACCTTAAAAAGTCCGCTAAAGAATCTTTAATGTTTCAATAATGCCATCTCTCATTCTTCTAAATAAGTACAGGACCAACCTCCTCACAAGAAAATCCTTCCATGCCCAAGATCAACTGGATGAACATTTTCTGGACTGCCTCCAGTATCAGTATAGAATAGGACAGAATATGCTTTATTGTCATTTGTAGTTCAGGATAGAAATATAGGAGTACAGTCAATTTTTTCTTACAATGTCTGCCTTTTAATAGCGCCATCGTAGGTACAAATCTTAGAGTTAAAAAGTGTTGTTATACTAAAGAGGAAAGCATAAGCATCATTTACAGCATCTAAGAATGAGTTAGGAATGAGGCAGTTATAACATGGTAATTTAAATCCTTTTCACAATCTGGTAAAAGGTTCCAAACAGCAGCAGCTCAACACATGGAGTCAGGCCAAAGCCCAGTAACTGTCCTGCATCACTCCAACCTCCAGACCACTCCTCACTGGCTCTTTGCAGCAACAAGGTCAGTCACGCTGTACCGGGATTCACTTCACCTCGTGCCGCTCCGGGACTGGGGGTCGCCTGCAACTCTGGGACTTGGCCCAGCCCACACTTGTTCTGGTGCCATAGCTCTGGGAATTTGGTCCATGACTCAGCCCGTGCTCACTCTACTGCTGCTGTGGTACACAGCCAAGGCGCTCAGCTCCTGCCTGGTCTCCGGTAGCGATTCACCTCTCCTTTCTCCAGGTAGGAGTGGTTAAGTTTGGGGTTGGGGAGAAAATAACGTGCACATAGGAGGAAAAAAAAAGAAAATCAAAAGAGAAAGGAAATGGTAATGGCAAGTGGAGGAGCTCTAAACGGAATGTTTTACCCTGCCGCCATTCATTGTGGTCAGAGATAATGGGAACTGCAGATGCTGGAGAATCAAAGGTAACAAAGTGCGAAGCTGGATGAACACAGCAGGCCAAGCAGCATATTAGGAGCACAAAAGCTGACATTTTGGGCCTAGACGTTTTAGAGCTCTGATGAAGGGTCTAGGCCCGAAACGTCAGCTTTTGTGCTCCTAAGATGCTGCTTGGCCTGCTGTGTTCATCCAGCTTCACACTTTGTTATCTACCATTCAGTGTGGCACTGGTTTAGTTTCAAAAAGTCAGATGATCACCTGGAGACTCGTCCACACACAGAATCTGTGCAGAGTTTTTCTTGTTGTGAACATGCATCCACCTTTCATGTTTAAAATCTGATGATATTCAGCTTACACTACATTCCACAACTCTAACAGATCCTGGTGTAATGTTTGAAATGCATAGCGACTGCATACCCTCAATTTCCAAAACACTGCAGAATTGATCATCTGCAAATTAAATAAAACAGCGTTTCTACCCAATGTCATCACTATCACTGCATACATCTCTCCTTACATAAAGGGGCCAATATGAGTCACTTGCCACACATATATTACATGTCTTGGCTAATAAAGTAAGAACAGGAAAGTTGGAACTGTACCAATCACTAATTACGCTACTGCTGGAGTACTGTGAGCACTTCTGGTCACCACGCTATAGGAAGAACGTGAATGCACTATTGAGGGTGCTGTGGAGATTTACCCAGATGATGCCTAGGCTGGACAGCCTGAGCTATGAGGAAATATCGGATAGGTTGGGGTTGTTTTCTTTGAGTAGCAGGGACAGAGCGATAGAAGTGTGTATGATTATCAGGAACATAGGTAGTGGAGAGAAGAAGGCACTTTTATCATTAATAGAGAGAGAAGTTAATAACTGGGGGTGCAGAGATTTAAGTCAAGGTAAGAATCAAGGAGAATTGGTCTGATGGAAGACTAGAACTTGCTGCCTAAAAAGGAAGGTTGAGTCAGAAATTCTCAAATTTAGGAGTATTTAAATATTCACTTATGTTGCCATAGCCTCCAGCATTATGAGCCAAGAGCTGGAAAATAGGATAACTGTAATCAGTTCTGAGGAAGGGTCACCGGACCGAAAACGTTCACTCTGTTTTCTCCTCCAGAAATGCTGCCAGACCTGCAGAGCTTTTCCAGCAACTTTGTTTTTGTTCCTGATTTACAGTACCCGCAGTTCTTTTGGTTTTTAGTTACTGTAATCAGATGTTTGTTGGCTGGTGTGGACACAATGGGCTGAAGGGTCTCCTTCTGTGCTGGAAACATGTGAGTCTAAAACTATTCACAGATTTCCAATAGGGTCAAAACTAGTGCTTTGTACAGTTTTATCATGGCTGCCCTAACTTTACACTCTTAGTTCATTTGAAATAAAGGACAACATTCATTCCACTTATCTTCCTCATTACTTGCTGAACATAGATGCTAGCTTTTCATGATTTATGCACAGGGATGCCCAATGCCCTCTGTGCTGCAGCTTTCTCCAATTCAATAATATTCATCACATCTATTCTTCCTGACAGAGCACATATGCTTTTCCCATTTTATATTTCTATCTAAAGACAACAAAGTGTGAAGCTGGATGAACACAGCAGGCCAAGCAGCACCTCAGGAGCACAAAAGCGGACATTTTGGGCCTAGACTCTTCAGAGAGCTGATGAAGGGTCTAGGCCCGAAACGTCAGCTTTTGTGCTCCTGAGGTGCTGCTGGGCCTGCTGTGTTCATCCAGCTTCACACTTTGTTGTCTTGGATTCTCCAGTTCCCATTATCACTTATATTTCTATCTGTCAGGTTTTTGCTCATTCTCAATCTGTCTATAAATCGCTCTGCAGACACTTTGTCGCCCCAGCACAGATCCCTGTGGCACTCCACTTGTAACAGGTTGCTATGCTGAAAATGCTTCCCCTTATCCCATCTCTGTTAGTTAGGCTAATTCTTTACGCATGCTAATATACTACCTCCAACACCTTGGGCTCCTATAATGTAGTCTTATGTGCAGTATTTATCGAATGGCTTTTGGAAATCAAAATTTATTGCATTTACTAACTTCCCTTCATCTATCCTGCCTGTTGCCTCAGAATCCAATAAGTTTAACAGCCATGATTTTCCCTTCATGAAGCCTTGCTGATTCTTCTTAATCACATTATATTTCAAAATGTTCTTCTATAACATCCTTTACAATATACCCTGAACATTATCCCAATGATGGGGATGTTAAGCTAACCGACCTATAATTCCAATATTACTTGTGGCTGGACCCGAACTCTTTCTCTGGTACATGGATGACACCATAGGTGCTGCTTCCCTCCCTCATCTGCTATTAGAAAGGTTTGGCAATTTTGCTTCCAAATTTCACCCTGCTCTCAGCTTCACCTGGTCCATCTCCTCCCTTCTCTTCTTCAGCATCTGTTTCCATTTTTGGGGTTAGATTGGCCACGAGTAACCACTGCAAACCCACTGATGCCTATAGTTACCTGGACTGTACATCCTCACATCCTGTTTTCTGTAAAGACTCTATTTCATTCTCCCAGTTCCTTCATCTCTGTTGCATCTGTTTTGAAGATGACAGTTTCTATAAGGGACCCGCCAAAATGTTCACTTTCTTCCTCAACTGAGGATTCCCCAGCACAGTAGCTGACAGAGCCCTCAGCCTTGTCTGACTCACCTCCTGCACTTTGTCCTCATCCCTTGTCTTCTGTCCCACACCAGTGATAAGATCGTCTGGTCCTCAGCTAGCACCAACTAGCATCCACATCCAAAGGATCATTAGCCACCATTTCTGTCACATCCAGCAGGATGCCACCACTAGACATGTATTCATTTCCCCTTCCCTATCAGCTTTCCTCAGGGACATCTTAGTCCACTCCTCCTTCACTTTCAAGGCCGCCCCATGCATCCATTATGCCTTGCCATGTAATAACAGGTGCAACACCTACACATTTACTTTCTCCATCCTCATTATCCAAGGCCCCAGATACACTTTCCAGGTGAAGTAGTGCTTTACCTGCACTTCACTCAATTTGCTACTGTATTCGCTGCTCACAATGTGGTCTGCACTAAATGGAGAGATGAAATGCCGACCAGACAACTGCTTTACAGAACACCTACGTTCTGCCTGCAAAAGTGACCAAGCATACTGTTGCCCTGCTATTTCGACACACCACTGTGTTCCCTAGCCAAATCTGTCTTGGGCTTGCTGCAGTGCTCCAAAGCTCAGTGCAAGTTGGAGGAAGAGCAGCACGTGGTCTGCTTGGGGACCCTGCAGCCTTCGGGATTCAACATCTAGTTCAATAATTTTAGATCCTGAGCGCTTCCTCCCATGCTCTTACCCCAAACCACAGGCACACCAGACCTTGTTACCATAGAGGCTACTACCAGAACAACCAGACATAGTAAGGAACCCATTGCCAGCCACTAACGGTCTCCATAAGCAGCAATTCTTACTCCGAGGCTGACCTTTGCCTCTGCCTAACTGTCTATTTGCCCTAATGGTTCCACCTCCTCCTATCATTTATTCCACCCCTACTCGATCTTACGTACACACACACACCCCTTTTCCTAGCTAAAATCAGTTCATAAGGAGGGTCACTGGACCCACAACAGTAACTCTGCTTTTCTCCAGAAATGTTGCCAATTACAGAGTTTCTCCAATAGTTGCTGTTTATGTTTCTGATTTCCAGCATCCAGTTGTTTTTTTTGACCTATATAGTTACCTTTTTTTGGTCTCCATTTTTTTTGAGGGGCTTGGGACATAGATTTCTGATGGCGAGAATCAGTGCAACATGTTATCCATTGGTTTCATTCCTGGTAAAGAATTATCAGGGTCATCAGTATTATCCAGTTAACAGCAGTCAGCATTTTTATTGATCTTCTGCTTGATCCTTTGACTTTGGAGGAAGTGACACCACAGTGGACACAGTGCTATAACAGTAGACCTCATTGCCTATAGTAGGCTATAAATTAAACTCAAATGATGGAGATTCAGGTTAAACTTTTGGAATGGCTGAGAAACTACTTAAAGGGTAGGAAACATTTAAAGCTGTAAATGTGAAGAGTTACAGAGTGGAGGTATGGGGAAATATTGAGCAAGGTGCCTTTTAGGGCTAAATCACAGAATTCCTACAGTGTGAAAACAGGCCATTTGACCCATTGATTCTACACTGATAGTCGAACCCAGGCCCAGCCCCTACCCTATCCCTGTACTGTTCACTGCGTTCACACCTAACCTGCACATCTTGGACACTAGGGGCAATTTAGCATGGCCAGTCCACCGAGCCTGCATATCTTTGGACTGTGACAGGTAATTGCAGCACCTAGAGGAAACATACACAGAGAACATGCAAACTCCACACAGTCATCCACGGCTGGAATTGAACCTGGGGTCCTGGTGCTATGAGGGAACACAGCTAAGGCCCATGGAACTGATTCCTGAAATTATTGGGGGTGTTATTTTATGAAGGAAGTTGGGGTAGGCTGCCTGTGTCCATTGGAGATTAGAGTTTGGAAGAATGAGAGGTGATGTTGTCAAAGCATACATGATCCTGAGGGGGCTTACTTGGTGTCTGGAACCCCCTGAAAAGTCTCCAACTCTGAGTTGAAGTTAAATACTTTGGAAGATTCTGACTCATTTATATAAACAGTTAGACAGGAAATGAGAAAGTATTAATAACTGCTACAACTCCTTGCCAACTATAAACCTAATCCCTAATCACTCATACTGACACCCTGCCTCACTAAATGAATAGACAATCACTTCACACTGACATCTGACCTATGGACAATCAATCCGATCCCCACTCCAAACACCCAACTCCTGCCATCCCTCCACCGATCCACCCCACACTCAACCAACCTGACTCTCCCAAACCACGAACACTAGAGTCCACCAAAGCCTGACTCATCTTACCCTCACTCACTCCGACCTGCCCCACTCACTCAGCATTCTGGACCCTGACCCACCTTCTGACAACCTAAACCCTCACCTCCCTTGCACCTGTATCCTCACCTGTACCAGGCCTTTGCTCTGGCTTAGTGAATTGGCACTTTACCCCACCATCAACATGTCAGCCTAACTTCCTCACACATCTGCCACCTGCACCCCTAATCTGCCTGCCATCCCAGCACTTGGCCCACCAGCTGTCAAAGGGATTTGGGATGTCCAAACTGTGTTTGCTTACTGGAATAGAGCAACTATTTCTGAACGGGGTTGGTAGCCTGGCTTCTGAGAATGATGTTGCCACATGGATTACTGGCTTGATGGCTATGCTGACCCAGATCTGATAATTTGCACAATATTTGTAATTTATCACGTGATTATACAAATTCAGTGCAAGAGTAAGCTATTTAACCCTTCAGGCCTGTTCAATCATTAATTAACATCATGGTTAATCCGGTAGGGCTCTCATCTTCAATTTCCTATCTGCCCCCACAATGATCTTCTGAGAGAAGAGGGCTTTATCACTCTCCATCTTAAACACCCGCCTTTTATTCTTAGCTTTTGTCTCCTAGTTCTAGCCTTTCCTAAAGGGGAAACATACTTTTCCTAAATCACCCTATCAAGTTCCTACAAGATATATTTCATTAAGAAAGTCCCAATGTTGAAAGCTTCCAACGGGGCTTTTAAAAAAAACCTAACTTACCAACTGACAAATTTTGTCTAATTTACGTACAGGAAAAGCGCCTGGCGTTCTTTTTGCCACATTGAAGGCGACAGTTAAATGTAAGAAACGCCAGCCTTCCTGCTCGGCCTGATGTGTTCATCCAGCCCCACACTTTGTTGTCGCGGATTCTCCATCATCTGCAGTTCCTACCATCTGCAAATGCCTCTCTGATGAAGGGTCTAGGCCCGAACCGTCAGCTTTTGTGCTCCTGAGATGCTGCCTGGCCTGCTGTGTTCATCCAGCTTCACACTTTGTTATCTGGCAAGTTGTTGTTGGTTTTATAGGTGTCCAGTTTACAAGCCGGCAGGGTCATGTCGCTGAAGCAGGACAGTTTTTTTTGTTTGCAGCGATAAAACATGAATTATCCACTATGATTTCAATCTGAAAATGCCCTTGCAAAGATTAATGGGACAGGTACAAACAAAATTGACTGCCGTTGTGTACGGGCGCTACCGCTAGTCAGCTCAGCGGGGTCCTTCGGGGAGACGTTGGGCTCGAGCGGAAACTTCGAATTGAGGATGTGTTAACGGACAACAGGGAGGCGGGAAAACCAAACTACACCACCCGGAGGGGAGAGAGCGAGGGATAAAATCACCCGGAGAGGAGAGAGCGAGGGATAAAATCACCCGGAGAGGTGAGAGCGAGGGATAAAATCACCCGGAGGGGAGAGAGCGAGGGATAAAATCACCCGGAGAGGTGAGAGCGAGGGATAAAATCACCCGGAGAGGTGAGAGCGAGGGATAAAATCACCCGGAGTGGAGAGAGCGAGGGATAAAATCACCCGGAGGGGAGAGAGCGAGGGATAAAATCACCCGGAGAGGTGAGAGCGAGGGATAAAATCACCCGGAGAGGTGAGAGCGAGGGATAAAATCACCCGGAGTGGAGAGAGCGAGGGATAAAATCACCCGGAGAGGTGAGAGCGAGGGATAAAATCACCCGGAGAGGTGAGAGCGAGGGATAAAATCACCAGGAGAGGAGAGAGCGAGGGATAAAATCACCAGGAGAGGAGAGAGCGAGGGATAAAATCACCCGGAGTGGAGAGAGCGAGGGATAAAATCACCCGGAGGGGAGAGAGCGAGGGATAAAATCACCCGGAGAGGTGAGAGCGAGGGATAAAATCACCCGGAGTGGAGAGAGCGAGGGATAAAATCACCCGGAGAGGTGAGAGCGAGGGATAAAATCACCCGGAGAGGTGAGAGCGAGGGATAAAATCACCAGGAGAGGAGAGAGCGAGGGATAAAATCACCAGGAGAGGAGAGAGCGAGGGATAAAATCACCAGGAGAGGAGAGAGCGAGGGATAAAATCACCCGGAGAGGTGAGAGCGAGGGATAAAATCACCAGGAGAGGAGAGAGCGAGGGATAAAATCACCAGGAGGGGAGAGAGCGAGGGATAAAATCACCCGGAGGGGAGAGAGCGAGGGATAAAATCACCCGGAGAGGTGAGAGCGAGGGATAAAATCACCCGGAGAGGTGAGAGCGAGGGATAAAATCACCCGGAGTGGAGAGAGCGAGGGATAAAATCACCCGGAGTGGAGAGAGCGAGGGATAAAATCACCCGGAGAGGTGAGAGCGAGGGATAAAATCACCCGGAGAGGTGAGAGCGAGGGATAAAATCACCCGGAGAGCAGAGAGCGAGGGATAAAATCACCCGGAGTGGAGAGAGCGAGGGATAAAATCACCCGGAGAGGTGAGAGCGAGGGATAAAATCACCCGGAGGGGAGATAGCGAGGGATAAAATCACCAGGAGAGGAGAGAGCGAGGGATAAAATCACCAGGAGAGGAGAGAGCGAGGGATAAAATCACCCGGAGGGGAGAGAGCGAGGGATAAAATCACCCGGAGAGGTGAGAGCGAGGGATAAAATCACCCGGAGAGGTGAGAGCGAGGGATAAAATCACCCGGAGTGGAGAGAGCGAGGGATAAAATCACCCGGAGTGGAGAGAGCGAGGGATAAAATCACCCGGAGAGGTGAGAGCGAGGGATAAAATCACCCGGAGAGGTGAGAGCGAGGGATAAAATCACCCGGAGAGCAGAGAGCGAGGGATAAAATCACCCGGAGTGGAGAGAGCGAGGGATAAAATCACCCGGAGAGGTGAGAGCGAGGGATAAAATCACCCGGAGGGGAGATAGCGAGGGATAAAATCACCAGGAGAGGAGAGAGCGAGGGATAAAATCACCCGGAGAGGTGAGAGCGAGGGATAAAATCACCCGGAGAGGTGAGAGCGAGGGATAAAATCACCCGGAGGGGAGAGAGCGAGGGATAAAATCACCAGGAGAGGAGAGAGCGAGGGATAAAATCGCCCGGAGGGGAGAGAGCGAGGGATAAAATCACCAGGAGGGGAGAGAGAGAGGGATAAAATCACCCGGAGACGTGAGAGCGAGGGATAAAATCACCCGGAGTGGAGAGAGCGAGGGATAAAATCACCCGGAGAGGTGAGAGCGAGGGATAAAATCACCCGGAGAGGTGAGAGCGAGGGATAAAATCACCCGGAGGGGAGAGAGCGAGGGATAAAATCACCAGGAGAGGTGAGAGCGAGGGATAAAATCACCCGGAGGGGAGAGAGCGAGGGATAAAATCACCCGGAGAGGTGAGAGCGAGGGATAAAATCACCCGGAGAGGTGAGAGCGAGGGATAAAATCACCCGGAGGAGAGAGAGCGAGGGATAAAATCACCCGGAGAGGTGAGAGCGAGGGATAAAATCACCCGGAGGGGAGAGAGCGAGGGATAAAATCACCCGGAGAGGTGAGAGCGAGGGATAAAATCACCCGGAGGAGAGAGAGCGAGGGATAAAATCACCCGGAGAGGTGAGAGCGAGGGATAAAATCACCCGGAGTGGAGAGAGCGAGGGATAAAATCACCCGGAGTGGAGAGAGCGAGGGATAAAATCACCCGGAGAGGAGAGAGCGAGGGATAATATCACCCGGAGAGGAGAGAGCGAGGGATAAAATCACCCGGAGGGGAGAGAGCGAGGGATAAAATCACCCGGAGTGGAGAGAGCGAGGGATAAAATCACCCGGAGGGGAGAGAGCTTGGGATAAAATCACCCGGAGAGGTGAGAGCGAGGGATAAAATCACCCGGAGAGCAGAGAGCGAGGGATAATATCACCCGGAGAGGAGAGAGCGAGGGATAAAATCACCCGGAGAGGAGAGAGCGAGGGATAAAATCACCCGGAGGGGAGACAGCGAGGGATAAAATCACCCGGAGAGGTGAGAGCGAGGGATAAAATCACCCGGAGAGGAGAGAGCGAGGGATAAAATCACCCGGAGGGTAGAGAGCGAGGGATAAAATCACCCGGAGAGGTGAGAGCGAGGGATAAAATCACCCGGAGGGGAGAGAGCGAGGGATAAAATCACGCGGAGAGGTGAGAACGAGGGATAAAATCACCCGGAGGGGAGAGAGCGAGGGATAAAATCACCCGGAGGGGAGAGAGCGAGGGATAAAATCACGCGGAGAGGTGAGAACGAGGGATAAAATCACCCGGAGGGGAGAGAGCGAGGGATAAAATCACCAGGATGGGAGAGAGCGAGGGATAAAATCACCAGGATGGGAGAGAGCGAGGGATAAAATCACCCGGAGAGGTGAGAGCGAGGGATAAAATCACCCGGAGAGCAGAGAGCGAGGGATAAAATCACCCGGAGAGGAGAGAGCGAGGGATAAAATCACCCGGAGGGGAGAGAGCGAGGGATAAAATCACCCGGAGAGCAGAGAGCGAGGGATAAAATCACCCGGAGAGGAGAGAGCGACGGATAAAATCACCCGGAGAGCAGAGAGCGAGGGATAAAATCACCCGGAGGGGAGAGAGCGAGGGATAAAATCACCCGGAGAGCAGAGAGCGAGGGATAAAATCACCCGGAGGGGAGAGAGCGAGGGATAAAATCACCCGGAGGGGAGAGAGCGAGGGATAAAATCACCCGGAGAGCAGACAGCGAGGGATAAAATCATGCGGAGAGGTGAGAGCTTGGGATAAAATCACCCGGAGGGGAGAGAGTGAGGGATAAAATCACATGGAGAGGTGAGAGCTTGGGATAAAATCACCCGGAGAGGTGAGAGCGAGGGATAAAATCACCCGGAGAGCAGAGAGCGAGGGATAAAATCACCCGGAGGGGAGAGAGCGAGGGATAAAATCACGCGGAGAGGAGAGAGCGAGGGATAAAATCACCCGGAGAGCAGAGAGCGAGGGATAAAATCACCTGGAGAGGAGAGAGTGAGGGATAAAATCACCTGGAGAACAGAGAGCGAGGGATAAAATCACCCGGAGAGGAGAGAGCGAGGGATGAAATCACCCGGAGAGGACAGCGCGAGGGATAAAATGACCCGGAGGGGAGAGAGCGAGGGATAAAATCACCCGGAGGGGAGAGAGCCAGGGATAAAATCACCCGGAGTGGAGAGAGCGAGGGATAAAATCACCTGATGGGTGAGGGACACAAACACCCGGACAGGTGCGGGATAGAACTATCCGGAGAGGGGAGATCGAGGGATAAAGTGAAAGGGAGAAAACACCTGGGGGAAGAATCACGCTGAGGAGAGATTTAAAAAAAAATTGTGGAGGAGAAAGTGAGGAAAATTTTGAGGCCAGAGGAAAATCAAAAATGAAGGGAGGGGCTGGAGGAAATTTTGGCAATACTGAGACAGAAAACGTGAGAATTCCCTTCAAAGCCTGATCACTAAATTAAGTTCTCTCCTCTCTTATTCCCAAAAACTATCACTCAATATCTGAGTGACTCTGCATGTCCGTTCAATGAATGATAGAGCAAGAAATTAAAGTGTATATTTTCTGCTCCCCCCCTCCCCGATAAAGATGGAGGCCCAGATGCAAGAATTTAAGGCGTTAGCTGGAGAAATGTCGATTATCCTGTCAGGCTCTCACGGGGAGGTGCTGTTGCAGAAAGCAATGATGAATAAAGCAAAAACTGTAAATAGGTACCTGGAATTTGAAAGATCAGTGAAGCAACTGCTTACAGGTAAGACTTGACAATTCAGAAATTGGGTAAGTGAGCTGACGTTTGTAAAATTGGCACAGATAATTTAAAAAGTGCCACAAACTGACTTTCTGTGATGGTGTGAATGGCAGTAGCAATAAAGATACAAATAATATTCTGGGGAAATCCAGTGGCTCTGGCATCATCTGGAGAGAAAATCCGTTATTGTTTTGATTCTGGAAACTGGCATGTTTCAAAAAATAGTATTGGACTTGAAGCATGAATCACTTCTCTCTCCTTAAGCAGCATTTTCTGCTTTTTTAATTTCAGATTTCAAGCATCCACAGTAATTTACTGTTGTCCTAGCACTAGAGATGCTGTGAGGGCAGTACACAGACAATCTGTGGTGTCTGAACTATATTAACAGTTCTGTGAAGGCAAACTGTCTTATGCAGAATTCATAACCATACCTTGAAAATGAAATGATGTGTACAGGTGGTGGAAAAAGACATAAATTGGATCCTTATCACTGAACGTGCTTATACTGCATGGTTTATCTCCCTTTTGTAATTGTGATTGTTTCCAGTACAACTTTTTAAAAAGTACCCTAATGTTAGGTTTGACTTGAATGATCTGTGCTACTTTAAAATTAGTTTTAACTTAACTCCCTGTTGCTTGAAAATGTTAATGGCTAGAAATAAGCTTTTGGAAACATCTATGACTAATACAGGATCTTTGAGAATTACATGATGTTGATTTCAGAAATACAACAGACACGGGAGAAAGTGGCACTGAAAGTTATAGAGATTGGAGAAGAACAACAGAAAAACTTTCTGGAGGTGCAGAAGATTCAGGAACAGTGGAAAAATAGTCAACAACAGTATGTTCAGAAAGGAACAGAATTAAAATATCCTTTTGCGGCTGAAGTTTACTTTTAAAAAGTTCCTACATGGATTAGGAAGTAATGGAGGAATGATATCTGCAAGTGATTGTGTTGACTTAATAATCACTTTAAGCCAATTTAGTGTTGTCAGTGGGTGTGGGCTTGCACTTGCGCTTGCTAGAAGTTATTTTTATATACTGAACTCTCTTCTCTACGAATAGAACATGTGGAGGATTTACAGCTTTTTAGATATTTTTCTCAATCAACCTGTTCAGATATTTTTACTTACCTCTGGAGCAGGTGAGACTTGAAATTGGGCCTCTAGGCTCAGGGCTAGGGAGACTTCCATATGCATCACAAGAAGGCTGAGACTGTTTGGGCAATGCTTGTTTCTCAACCAATTAGGTAATGAGCCTTCAGAGATATTATTAGACACTCCTAGACCATTGGGACTTCAGCCCAGGCCTCTTGGCTGAGAGGTAGGAAGATGACCAATATACCACAAGAGCCTCATCCTTCCCTTTTTAAATGTTTTATATATCCAGAGGTGCTATTTCACACAACTCAATGGCTTTTCTCACCACCAAATCACTGAAATGAAAATGGTGTTGGCAGGCGAGTACACCTTTTATAAGATTAGATTTTTAATTAACCTGTTCAAAGATGTTATTTATGACACCGCTGGAGCAGATGGGTCTTGAATGTGGGCATCCTAGATTAGAGGTAGGGACACAATTGTTGTGTCACAAGAGCCCTATTGCACCTTTTTATACATATTTTCCAGGTCAACCTGCTCAGTAATGTTGTTGTTCACCTCTGCAGCTGGCAGGATTGGAATCCAGGCTTGCTGGGTCAGAGATAGGGATACTACTTCTGCATTACAAGCATACTTATTGCACTTTTTAAATTAGGCAAAAACATGGGAGACACCTGTTGCCTGGTGTATTCTCCATGACAAAGCTTCAATCAATCCATAAGTACCCTTTTCTCTTGCATTACAGAATGTGTTTCCTTTGACATTTGGTATTCTTGAACTTGTCCTTGAGTGCCACACAAAAGGCTTCAACAGCATATGTCTTTTTTTTCCAGCTATTAACAACTTTGTTTTTTTAAATCCATTGAGATTAACTTGTAGAATGCTTCTTGCCGAAAGGAGTAACTTGGTATTGAAGTAAATATTATCCACCACAGGTTGGTGCTCAAACATTTTGGTATCTACATTAAACATCTCTGGTAGTGATAGTGGTGTGGCATTGTTTTTATGAGCTATCACCCAAAATGAATTTGTTCCATATTGCTACTATGAATAATTTGTGCCCATTTAAATCATTGTTATATATATAGAATTCCCAAGTGTTTTAAAAATTTTGATTTTGTTAGAACCACCATGTGAATGCATTGTCTCAATTTCACCTTCACCTTTTGTAAAACATTTTGTACCAAGCTCATACATGAGCAATGTTATAACCACACATTGTTCCTTTTCTTAACATACAAAAGTCACACTTTTACAGCAAGAACTAGAGGAGCTTGAAAGGACTGAGAAAGAAATAACCAAAATAGAAGAAGAGGTAGCTGAAGACACGACAATGGTTATTCCTTCTACCAAGTAAGTTTTGAAGTAATGCATAAGTTTGCTTAAAGTAGTCTTCTCTTGTTACACTGAATCAGTACGGAGTGGTGGAAAATCAAATTCTTGAACTCGCAGGACATTTTTTGGTATATAGAGACAGAGGTGAATTCACTACATCACAATTTGGAAAAATTATCCAATATTTTTAGATGACTTCTGAGCAGCCGATAAGGTGAAAAGGTCATCCACTATGATTGTGGGTCGTAGAAACTGATGACCAACATGTAGAAATTTTTGCTGAGGTGGGGAAGAGGTATTTTCTCTGGATGAGCAATTCAGGGACTCAGACTAATGTTCTAGGAACTTGGATTCAGATTCCACCACGGCACACGCGAAATTTGAATTGATGAAAGTCTGATATTTTAAAAAGAATTCTAGCCTAATACTACCAGGTAACTGTGTTGTAAAAACTCATTAGGCTCACTGATATCCTGTATGGTAAAGAAATCTGTTGCCCTCACCTAATCTGGCCTGCCTGGAATTCCAGTCCCACGGGTCCTGGTCTCCCTGCCTAACGGAAACAACTTCCCAGCGTCCACCCTTTCTAAGTCATACATTATCTTGTAAGTTTCTCCAGCGCCAGTATGTCCTTCCTGAGGTGTGGGGCCCAAAATTGGACACGGTATTCCAGATGGGGCCTAACTAGAGCTTTATAAAGCCTCAGAAGCACATCACTGCTTTTATATTCCAACTCTCTTGAGATAGACAACAACATTACATTCGCTTTCTTAATCACGGACTCTACCTGCAAATGAACTTTTACAGAATCCTGGACCAACACTCCCAGATCCCTTTGCACTTCTGATTTGCGAATTTTCTCACCGTTTAGAAAATAGTCCATGCCTGTATTCTTTTTTTTCCAAAGTGCAAAACCTCGCATTTGCTCACGTTGAATTTCATCAGCCATTTCCTGGACCACTCCCCTAAACTGTCTAAATCTTTCTGCAGCCTCCTCAGTACTACCTGCCTGTCCCCCTATCTTCGTATCATCGGCAAACTTTGCCAGAATGCCCCTAGTCCCTTCATCCAGATCATTAACATATAAAGTGAACAGCTGCTGCCCCAATTTTGAACCCTGCTGGTCACCACTTGTCAGCGGTTCCCACTTGCTCCAAGAGACCACTATTGTCCCAGTAGCAAAGAAAATCAGGCGAGGTGCCTTAATGACACGTACCTGGTGGCTCTGACATCCATCTTTATGAAGTTCTTCATGAGGTTAGTAATGGCAGATATCAACTCCAGTCTCCCAGGTTGTCCTGATCTGCTACAATTTGCCTACTGTCACAATAGGCCCTTCACTCACTCCTGAAACATCTGGATAACAAGGACACCTGTGTCAGACTCTTATTTATTGACTTTAGCTATGCCTTCAACACCATAATTTCAACAAGTCACCTTCAGACTCCAAGACCTAGGACTCTGCTCCCTGCTGTGCAAGTGGATTCTTGACTCTGACTCACAGACCGCAATCTGTAAGGATAGGTGAGAATACCTCAATGATAATCCTCAACATCGGTGCCCCGCAAGGCTACATACTCAGCCGTTTATGATAGCCCCTATATGCTCATGACTCAAGCCAAATTCAGCTCTAACTCCATTTATAAATTTGCTGTTGATGCCGCTGTGGTGGGTCATAGAATCATACAGCATGGAAACAGACTGTTTTGAACCAACTTGTCCATACTGACCACGTTTCCCAAACTAAACTTGTCCCACTTGACTGTTTTTATCCTAAATCTTTTCTATTCATGTACCTGTCTTAATGTCTTTTAAATGTTTTAATTGTATCTGCATCTTATTGTTTTCTTCAGTTCATTCCATGTCTGAACCACTCTGTGTGAAAATGTTGTCCCTCAGATCCTTGTCAAAATTTTTCTCCTCTCACCTTTTAAAATATTTCCTCTGGTTTTGAACTCCCCTCCCCTATGGAAAAGCCCTTGCTATTCACCTTAACTATGTCCCTCATGATTTTATCAACCTCTATATCATCATCCTTCAACCTTCTATGCTGCAAGGAACAGTTTCCTAGCCTATCCCATACCTTCTTATAATACAAACCTTCCAGGATCTCAAATGATAAGACCGAGTGCAGCAAGGTGATAGTGCAAAAACACAATCTCTCTCTCTCGCTCTCAGTGTCAAAAAACTGAAGATTTTGGTCATCTTCAGGAAGTGGTATGGAGAACACACCTCAATTTATCAGTGGTGCTAAGGTGGAGGTAATTGTGAACTTCAAGTTCGTCGGGGTAAGTATCACCAATAGTTTAGCCAGGTCGATCCATATTGAAGCTACAGTCAAAAAAGCACACCAAAGCCTCTGCTTCCTTAGGGGGCTAAGGAAATTCAGCATGCCCATGATAACTAGCATAGAAAGAATCCTATGTGGAAGCATCACAGCTTAGTATGGCAACTGCTTTGCCCAAGGTCGCAAGAAATTAGAGAGTTATGAACACAGCCCAGTCCATCACGAAAACCAGCCTTCCTTCCGTTGACTCAATCTTCAGTTATGCTGCCTTGAGAAAGCAGCCAAGACGTGAAGCTGAAAGAAAACAGCAGGTCAGACAGCATCCAAGGAGCAGGAAAGTCATTGTTTCAGGCCAAATGAAGAAGGGTTTTCCAGCTTTACATCTATTTGAACGAAGAACAAGAACAAAGAAAATTACAGAACAGGAACAGGCCCTTCGGCTGTCCAAGTCTGTACCAGTGTGCTGCCCATCATAACTAAAACCCCTACCTTTTTGGGAACCGTATCCCTTTACTTCCATCCTATTCATGGATTTGTCAAGATGCCCTTTAAAAGTCACTATTGTATCTGCTTCCACTACAACCCCAGCAGTGAGTTCCAGGCACCCACCACCCTCTGAATAAAAGAAAAAAACTTGCCTCGTACATCACCTTTAAACCTTAGCCCTCGCACCTTAAACCCATGGCCCCTGGTAACTGTCGCCACCACCCGGGGTAAAAGCTTCTGATTGTCCGGTCTGTCCATGCCCTTCAGAATCTTGTGGTCCTCTTATCAGGTACCTGCTGAACCTCTGTCATTCCAATGTGAACAACCCAAGTTTCTCCAACCTCTCCTCATAGCTAATGCCCTCTACCAGGCAGCATCCTGGTAAATGTTTTCTGTACCCTCTCCAAAGCTACCACATCCTTCTGGTGGTGTGACGACCAGAATTGAGCACAATGTTCCAAATGTAGCCTAACTCGGGTTCTGTAAAGCTGCAACATTACTTGCCAATTTTTAAACTCAGTGCCCTGGCCGATGAAGGTCAGCATGCTGTATGCCTTGTTCATTACCTTTTCCACTTGCGTTGCCACTTTCAGTGACCTGTATACCCTGTATACTCTGCCTATCAGTACTCTTCTGTATATTTTGCATCTAGATTTCCTTTCAAAATGCATTACCTCACATTTTTCCAGATTCCATCTCTGCCCAAGTCACCAACCAATCTATATCCCACTGTATTCTTTGATGGTCCCCATCGCTAGCCGTAATTCCACCAACCTTTGTGTCATCGGCAAACTTACTAATCAGACCAGTTACATTTTTCACCAAACCATTTATATGTATTATAAATAGCAAAGGTCCCAATGCTGATCCCTGAGGAATGCCACTAGTCACAGCCCTCCATTCAGAAATGAACCCTTCTACTGCTCCTGTCTGTCTTCTATGATCAAGCCAGTTTTTTTAATCTATCTTGCAAGCTCACCTCTGACCCCATGCAACTTTACCTTCTGTATAAGCCTGCCATGGGGGACTTTGTCAAAGGCCTTACTGAAGTCCATGTAGACAGCATCCACTGCTGTACCCTCATCGATCGTCATCTTCACATCCTGAAAAAACTCAACCAAGTTGGTAAGACATGACCTCCCCTTCGTAAAGCCATGTTGCCTCTTGCTAATACCCCCATTGATTTCCACGTGGGAGTAAACCTTTTCTCCAAGAATCCTCTCCAGTAATTTCCTTACTACTAACATAAGGCTCACTGGCTTGTAATTAGCTGGATTATCCTTGTCACCCTTCTTAAACAAAGGAACAACATTGGCCGTTTGCCAGTCCTCTGGAACTTCCCCTGTAGCCAGTGACAATACAAAGATTTCCCTTACGGCCCCAACGATTTCCTCCCTTGCCTCTCTCAGTATTCTGGGGTATATCCCATCAGGGCCTGGGGACTTGACTACCTTAATGTTTTTCAAGACTTCCAATACCACCTCCCTTTTGATCTCAACATGACCCAAACTATCTACACACCCTTCCCCAGACTCATCATCCACCAAGTCCTTCTCTGTGGTGAATACTGATGCAAAGTACACATTTAATACCTCACCCATTTCCTCTGGCTCCACACATAAATTCCATTCCCTGTCGTTGAGTGGGCCAGCCCTCTGCCTGGCTACCCTCTTAATATCTGTATATGTATAAAAAGCCTTGGAATTTTCCTTAATCCTTTTGGCCAATGACTTTTAATGACTCCTTTTAGCCCTCCTAACTCTTTTTGCTTAAGTTTCTATTGACTTTCCATGTATCCACTCTTGCTTTGTGTGTACCCTGCCTCTTAGCCTTGATTAAATGCTTCCTTTGCTTCCTTTTCCTTTTTGATTAGGGTCACAATATCTCTCGTTATCCAAGGTTCCCTAAACTTGGCATTCTTATGCTTCATCCTTAAAGGAACATGCCGGTCCTGGGTTCCCAGCAACTTATACTTGAAAGCCTCCCATATACCAAATGTTGGTTTGCCCTCGAACGCTTGCCTGCAATCTACATTCTTCAGTTCCTGCCTAATGTTGTTGTAATTAGACTTTCCCCAATTTAGCACCTTTACCTGACAACTACACCAATCTTTATCCATCAGTACATTAAAGCTGACTGAGTTGTGATCACTGTTCCTGAGCTGCTCCCCTACTGAGACGTTGACCACCTGGCCAGGCTCATTCCCCAATACTAGGTCCAGTACGGCCCCTTTCCTATTTGGACTATCGGTTTCAAGAAGCCATCCTGGATGCTGCTTACAAACTCTACCCCACCCGAGCCCCAAGCACTAAGTGAGTCCGAGGCAATATATGAGAAGTTAAAATCACCCACAACAACAACGCTGTTACTTTTAGGTCTTGCCAAAATCTGTCTATATATCTGTTCTTCTATCTCCTGATGGCTGTTGGGAGGCCTATAGTAAATCATTATGATTGCATTGTTCCTGTTCCTAAGCTCTACCCATATTGCCTTGCTGTATGAGCCATCCAAGGTGTCCTCCCGCTGTACGGCTGTGATATTCTTCTTAATGAGTAGTCCAACTTTCCCACCCCTTTTATATCCCCCTCTATCCTGTCTGAAACATCTGTGCCCTGGAACATTCAGCTGCCAATTCTGTCTGTCCGTTAACCAAGTTTCTAATCGCAACAATATTATAGTTCCAGGTACTAATCCACTATATATCTCTGGCTTCCAGCATTTGCAGTCCTTACTGTCTCCAACTCACCCCGGTTATACTCTCTTCCTTCCCCTTTCCATCGGCCAACAGGTACATGTTTTTCAACTTTTGTATCAACAAATTTGCTAACATTTGGGAAGAAACTTCTCAGACTTATGAACAGACCTCTCACATATTAGACCATAAGATCAAGGAGCGGAAGTAAGGCCATTCAGCCCATCAAGTCCACTCTGCCATTTAAATCATGGCTGATGGGCATTTCAACACCACTTCCCTGCACTCTCCCCGTAGCCCTTGATTCCTTTTGAGATCAAGAATTTGTCGATCTCTGCCTTGAAGGCATCCACTGCACTCTGCGGCAATGAATTCCATAAGCCCACCACTCTCTGGCTGAAGAAATGTCGTCTCATTTCAGTTTTAAATTTACCCCCTCTACTTTTAACACTGTGCCCACAGATCCTAGTCTCCCCGCCTAACAGAAATAACTTCCTAGCGTCCACCCCTTCTAAACCATACATTATCTTGTAAGTTTCTATTAGATCTCCCCTCAACCTTCTAAACTCTGATGAGTACAATCCCAGGAACCTTAGCCGTTCATCATACGTTAAATCTACCATTCCAGGGATCATCCGTGTGAATCTCTGCTGGCCACGCTCCAGGGCTAGTATGTCCTTCCTGAGGTTTGGGGCCCAAAATTGGACACAGTATTCTAAATGGGGCCTAACTAGAGCCTTATAAAGCCTCAGAAGCACATCGCTGCTTTTATATTCCAACCCTCTTGAGATAAACAACATTACATTCGCTTTCTTAATTACGGACTCTACCTGCAAGTTAACCTTTAGAGAATCCTGGACCAACACTCCCAGATCCCTTTGCACTTCTGATTTGCGAATTTTCTCACCGTTTAGAAAATAGCCCATGCCTGTATTCTTTTTTCCAAAGTGCAAAACTTCACATTTACTCGCATTGAATTTCATCAGCCATTTCCTGGACCACTCTCCTAAACTGTCTAAATCTTTCTGCAGCTTCTCCACCTCCTCAGTACTATCTGCCTGTCCACCTATCTTCGTATCATCGGCAAACTTCGCCAGAATGCCCCCAGTCCCTTCATCCAGATCATTAATATATAAGGTGAAAAGCTGTGGCCCCAACACTGAACCCTGCGGGACACCACTCGTCACCATATTACAGATAGTAAGAACCGCCGATGCTGTGTCCCAACCTGAAATGTATGCTATCTCCTCTGAAGCTGCCTGGCGTGCTGTGTTCCTCCAGCTCCATACTCTGTTATCTCATATATTAGAGTTGATTTTTCTCTGCATCTGCTCTGCAGTTGTAACACTATATTCTGCATTCTGTTCTCTTACCCTGATGTACTTATATAAGCTATGATTTGGCTGGTTAGCATGGAAAATATCTTTCACTGTATCTTGGTACTTGTGACAATCGTAAGTCAAATCAAGATGTAACAACAAATAATAAGCTATACTGTCTCATTCCTCAAATGAGCTGCTTACAAGTAAAATGGTTTACTTGTGTAAAATGTTTATATTCAAATATGATTTCATGCAGGTACTTGGCTCATATCTTCCATAAGGTCACTAAAATCATTTGGGACTATGACAGCGATCCATCTCTTGTGAAAGGCGGTATCCTTTGCTTTGTAACTTTGAAAATTAAAGTGGAGAAAATGAGATATAAGACCTCAAATGCCTTTAGTACTAGGTATAGATGAATCAGCTAATATTACTATGCTTTTCAGCAATGTAAAGACTACAGAATCTGATTCTATAAAGCCTTGGAAAATATAATGCTTAGGAATCTTGAATTCAATGAAGTAAAATATGTCAAGGGAGAAGCATTTGGCACAAAAATGAGTGAGTTTCTTGGAGTCAGGTAGGAATATGATTCGAATGTTCAGTCTCAAGTCAGTTCTTCCGCTCCTTTCAGATGCTGGCTGTTTCTGTCCACCTGCCGCAGCTCCATAATCCCCCATTGTGCTTATCTTAAAAACATTTAGAACATAGAACAGTACAGCACAGAACAGGCCCTTCAGCCCACGATGTTGTGCCGACCATTGATCCTCATGTATGCACCCTCAAATTTCTGTGACCATATGCATGTCCAGCAGTCTCTTAAATATTCCAATGACCTTGCTTCAACAACTGCTGCTGGCAACGCATTCCATGCTCTCTCAACTCTCTGTGTAAAGAACCCGCCTCTGACATCCCCTCTATACTTTCCTCCAACCAGCTTAAAACTATGACCCCTCGTGATAGCCATTTCTGCCCTGGGAAATAGTCTCTGGCTATCAACTCTATCTATGCCTCTCATTATCTTGTATACCTCAATTAGGTCCCCTCCCCTCGTCCTTTTCTCCAACAAAAAACGTCCGAGCTCAGTCAACCACTCTTCATAAGATAAGCCCTCCAGTGCAGGCAGCATCCTGGTAAACCTCCTCTGAACCCTCTCCAAAGCATCCACATCTTTCCTATAATAGGGTGACCAGAACTGGACGCAGTATTCCAAGTGCGGTCTAACCAAAGTTTTATAGAGCTGCAACAAGATCTCACGACTCTTAAACTCAACCCCCCTGCTAATGAAAGCCAAAACACCATATGCTTTCTTAACAACCCTGTCCACTTGGGTGGCCATTTTAAAGGATCTATGTATCTGCACACCAAGATCCCTCTGTTCCTCCACACTGCCAAGAATCCTATCCTTAATCCTGTATTCAGCTTTCAAATTCGACCTTCCAAAATGCATCACCTCGCATTTATCCAGATTGAACTCCATCTGCCACCTCTCAGCCCATCTCTGCATCCTGTCATTGTCCCGCTGCAGCCTACAACAGTCCTCTATACTGTCAACGACACCTCCAACCTTCGTGTCATCTGCAGACATGCTGACCTATCCTTCAATCCCCTCATCCAAGTCATTAATAAAAATTACAAACAGTAGAGGCCCAAGGACAGAGCCCTGTGGAACACCACTCACCACTGACTTCCAGGCAGAATATTTTCCTTCTACTACCACTCGCTGTCTTCTGTTGGCCAGCCAATTCTGTATCCAGACAGCTAAGTTCCCCTGTATCCCATTCGTCCTGACCTTCTTAATGAGCCTATCATGGGGAACCTTATCAAATGCCTTACTGAAGTCCATATACACCACATCCACAGCTCGACCCTCATCAACTTTTCTAGTCACATCCTCAAAGAACTCGATAAGGTTTGTGAGGCATGACCTGCCCCTCACAAAGCCATGCTGACTGCATTTAATCAAGCCATGCTCTTCCAGATGGTCATAAATCCTATCCCTCAGAATCCTTTCTAACACCTTGCAGACTACAGACGTGAGACTTACTGGGTCTGTAATTGCCAGGGATTTCCCTATTTCCTTTCTTGAAGAGAGGAATTACATTTGCCTCTCTCCAGTCCTCAGGTACGACTCCAGTGGAGAGCGAGGATGCAAAGATCTTCGCAAGTGGCGAAGCAATTGCATTTCTCGTTTCCCAAAGCAGCCGAGGACAAATCTGGTCTGGGCCTGGTGACTTGTCAATCTTAATGTTTGACAAAATTTTCAGCACATCAGCTTCTTCTATCTCTATCCATTCCAGCATGCACACCTGCTCTTCAAAGGTTTCATTTACTACAAAGTTCGTTTCTTTCGTGAAGACAAAAGCAAAAAACTCATTTTGGGCTTCCCCTACCTCCTCAGAGTCCACACACAATTTTCCTATGCTACCCCTGATCGGCCCTACTCTTTCTTTGACCATTCTCTTATTCCTCACATCAGTGTAAAATGCCTTTGTGTTCTCCCTAATCTGTTCGGCCAAGCCTTTCTCGTGCCCCCTCCTGGCTCTCCTCAGACCATTTTTGAGCTCCTTCCTTGCCTGCCTGTAATCCTGTAGAGCTGAGCTTGATCCTAGCTTCCTCCACCTTATGTAAGCTACCTTCTTCCTTTTGACGAGAAGCTCCACCGCTCTCGTCATCCAAGGTTCCTTTATCTTACCCCTTCTTGCCTGTCTCAGAGGGACATATTTATTCATCACTCGCAACAACTGTTCCTTAAACAGTCTCCACATGTCTATAGTGCCTTTACCATGGAACAATTGCTCCCAGTCCATGCTTCCTAACTCACGTCTAATCGCATCATAGTTTCCTCTTCCCCAATTAAATATCCTCCCATTTTGCCTAATCCTCTCCTTCTCCATAGCTATGGAGAATGTGAGGCAGTTATGGTCACTATCACCAAAATGCTCTCCCACCACAAGATCTGATAACTGCCCCGGCTCGTTTCCAAGCACCAAGTCTAGAATGGCCTCTCCCCTCGTCGGCCTGTCAACGTACTGAGTTAGGAAACCCTCCTGAACACACCTTACAAAAACAGCTCCATTCAAATCTTCTGCTCGAAGGAGGTTCCAATCAATATTGGGAAAGTTAAAGTCACCCATTACAACAACCCTACTACGTCCGCACTTTTCCAAAATCCGCCGACCTATGCTTTCTTCAATCTCCCTGCTGCTATTGGGGGGCCTGTAGTAAACCCCTAACGAGGTGACTACTCCCTTGCTGTTCCTAATTTCCACCCATACTGGCTCGGTAGGCAGTTCTTCCTCGACAATGGAAGCTTCTGTAGCTGTGATACCCTCTCTGATTAGTAGTGCTACACCCCCTCCTCTTTCTCCCCCCTCACTATTCTTTTTAAATGCCCTAAACCCTGGAACATCCAGCGACCATTCCTGCCCCTGAGAAACCCATGTCTCTGTTATGGCCACAACAACATAGCACCAGGTACTGATCCATGCTCTAAGTTCATCACTTTTATTCCTGATACTCCTTGCGTTAAAGCAAACACACTTTAACCGATCCCTTGGTTCCTTCCCAGGAAAATCCTTCCCACTAGCTGGTCTACCTCTCGCTATTGCCTCACCTGCATCAACTCTCACCTCCGGTATACAGCTCAGGTTCCCACCCCCCTGCCATGCTAGTTTAAACCCTCTCGAACGACTCGAGCAAACCTTCCACCCAGGACATTGGTCCCCTTCCAGTTCAGATGCAACCCGTCCTTCTTATACAGGTCCCACCTTCCCCTGAAGGCATCCCAATTATCTACATATCTGAAGCCCTCCCTCCTACACCAGCTGCGCAGCCACGTGTTAAGCTGCGCCTGCTCCCTGTTCCTCGCCTCGCTATCTCGTGGCACCGGTAGTAAACTAGAGAACACTACTCTGTTTGTCCTGCTTTGCAGCTTCCATCCTAACTCCCTGAAATCACTTTTTATATCCTCAATCCTTTTTCTGGCTATATCATTAGTGCCAATATGTAACATGATTTCTGGCTGTTCGCCCTCCCCTTTTAGAACCTTATACACCCGATCGGAGACGTCCCGGACCTTGGCACCAGGGAGGCAACATACCTTCCGGGAATCCTGATCCTGACCACAAAATCTCCTGTCGATTCCCCTAACTATCGAGTTCCCTACCACGAGTACTTTCCTATTCTGCCCCCTTCCCTTCTTTGTCACAGTGTCAGGCTCAGTGCCAGAGAACTGACTACTATGGCTTTCCTCTGGTAGGTCATCCCCCCCAGCAGTATCCAAAACGGTATACTTATTGCTGAGGGGAATGTCCACAGGGGATCTCTGCACTGTTTGTCTGTCCCCTTTCCTCCCCCTAACTGTAACCCATCTATCCTTGTCCTGAACCTTAGGAGTGACCAACTCCTGGTAACTCCTCTCAGTTACCCCCTCTGCCTCCCGAATGATCCGTAGTTCATCCAGCTCCAGCTCCATTTCCCTAACATGGTTTTCAAGGAGCTGGAGTTGGGTGCACTTCCCACAAATGTAGCCAGCGGAGACGTGTGCCATGTCACCCACCTGCCACATTCTGCAGGAGGAGCAAGCAACTGCCCTAGCATCCATACCCCACTTATCTGAACACCCACTCAGTACTAAAGTAGAACGCTTCGTTCAAGTTGCTATAAAATTAATAACAAAGTTGTATTCTATAGAGAAAGTTTAGAATGAACCTTACCTTATTAACTAGGTTAGAGGAGGAGGGCGGGTGGGAGACACTACAGTTGTAGAGTCTCGGGTTTAGCCGCCTTGCTGATATATATGGTCACTGCTTTCCTTCCCGGCTGCCCCTCTGGTCCTCGTCACTTCCTCCGCTGCTCCCGCTCCTTCTGTGAAAGAGAAAAAAAAACACCGCTGCCCGCTACCGGTAAGTAATTTTTTTAAAAAAACTGCCTTTATTGATGTCTGATTTAAAATTGTTAATTTAGGTAACATCCCCTTGTTTTTAGTGACTGAGAAGCCTATATATCTCCCATAATTTGTTTCCTTCTCTCACTCCTCAATGTTAAGGTTGCCAATTCTTTACCGAGGTTTCATCATTAACAGTAAGTTTCTACCTCAGTCATAATATTCTTTAACCTTTAATTCCAGAGAACACAAATCTAAATTTTTTTTCTCATACCATGACCCCCAAGGTTTAAAGTAATATTCTGAACCTATATGCCACTCTTTTCAAGGCTAATATGCCTTTTCTACAGTTCTGACTACAAAATCAGAAATTGTTTAATGAAGTTTTGTAGGCTTTTTTTTTCTTATCCAGTCCTGTAATTATAAGTGTTAACATTGCATTCATGTGCTTGATTTTGTTTGTATACAACCTTTACATTTTTATTGATCTGTGCACATGGACTTCAGAATCTCTTTGGATCTTCATTACCCCCAGTTTGTCATTATTACAGTGTTCTGATCCATCCTCTTTTTGTCCAAGATGAATGATTCTTACTTTTCTTTTTTTGAAATTCATCCAGTCCAAATTTAGTGAATTTTAACCAAAAGGCTATGGTGAAGCAAAGGAACTGCTGGACTTTGAACTCAAGATGCCCCATTTACTTGACAGGTGTTTAAACTGACTAAGCCACAGTGGCGTCTTCAGTTAGTCTATTATTATCCCAATATTATTTAAATTATCTGTTTACACTATTTACTATGCCACCATTCTTCCTCATTGGCAAAGGAGGATTAATGGCACCCTGTTGTCAATATAGTAAATAGTTGAAATAATAGTCCACATCCTTGTGGGCCATCTCTAGACACTTTTCTATTTGAGTATATATCCTTTATCTCCACTATCTTCTCCCTGACCAATCTGTTCATCATGTCAGTAATTTGCCTTTAATCCATAATGTTAATTTTAACTAACGTTCTCTTTCATGGAGACTTAGCAGATGCCTTCTGGAAGTGTGTGTGACTTGTATCCTGTCCACCACTTCAATCATACTCACTCAATTCAAAAATGGGACATTACTTGTTGAGCCTTTTTGTATGTAATGGTTTCCTTAACTATCATGTCAGTTCATTTTGGGACAGGTATAGCACAGCCCATTAACATCGACTCTACCAAGCACTCTGAGAGTTTCATCTGTGATTATCTGTGGAACCTGTTGAGCACGGACTGGTAAATTGTTTCGTGAGCAAGTATGGAGAATAAGTGAACTGTTCATTTTGAATTGCTGTTTTTGTGCCTTGAATATTTTTAATACCACCCAATGTAGACCAGTGCTTTTCTGTTTAGTCAACTCAAATTAGTGCTTGGTTGCTTTGTCCTTGATTATAGGTTCTGGTAGCTTCCCTGTAACAAATGCTAAATAAATGGGGCCTATAATTTCCTAGTTTCTCTCTTTGTGGAGGAAATGTGGGAATTTAAATTCAAGGCAAGAATGCTAGTTAATGAGTAAAAATATAAAATAATTCTGACAAACTAGCTATTCTTGCCTGCTGAAACCTTTTGCTACTTTATTTCCAACCATGGATGATTAGTTGAATTTGACTACTTTGGTCTTAGTGGAAATATAAGATTGGTATGAGAGCATTTGAAAAAAGTGCATAATGTCACACCAGTGAAAAGCAATAGTTCATAGCAGTGAGAAAAGAATCACCAATTTCATTGAGTTATAGTGAATGTGCTGAAAATCATGTGGTTAAGTTGGGCTAAAACATTTAAACTGCTTCTTTAGTTGGAGAAGAAATTGAGTTGAAAAGTAATGAACAGAATATAAAGTGGCATGGTGACTCAGTGGCTAGTCTTGCTGCCTCTCGGTGCCAGGGGCCTGGGTTCGATTCAACCCCCAGGCAACTGTATATGGATCGATTTTTGCACATTCTCCCCATGTCTGCATGGGTTTATGCCAGGTGCTCCAGTTTTCCCCCCACAGTACAAAGATACACAGGATATGTTGATTGGCCATGCTAAATTGCCCATAGTGTTCAGAGGTGTGAAGATTAGGTGTATTAACCATGGGAAATGCAGGGTTACAGGGAAAGGGGTGGGGAATGGGTTTGGATGGGATGCCCTTTGGAGGGATGGTGTGGACTTGTTGAGCTGACGGGCCTGTTTCCCCACTGTAGGGATTCTCTGATATCAGGTGACGTTGTGTTCAAACCGCAAGCCACCTTTTAATAAACTCTGTATAGGTTGAAGAAAGTGGTATTTTTTTTTTGAGATTGTTTTGTATGTAATGGTTTCCTGAACTATTTATGTCAGTTCATTTTGGAACGGGTGTAACACAGCCCATTAACATTGACTCTACCAAACACTCAGAGCTTCATCTCTGATTATCTGTGGAACCTGTTGAGCACAGATTGGTAAATTGTTCTTTGAGCAATTATAGAGAATGAGTGAACTGTTCATTTTGAATTGCTATTTTTGTGCTTCTAATATTTTTGAAGTCGTGGCTTTAATCTTGGAAAGTATAATTTAGCAATTCCTACTGGTGGATTCATGACTGTGTGGTGTTTGACAAGGTATAGACCAATTTCCTGTTGATGCATTTTGGGATGATTTGCAAGAAAAAATACAAAGCTACCAGGATTACTTGCATGTGGCAATGTGTGCAGTGCCTTTCCTAATGACATTGCTGAAATTGAAAATTCATTCCTTGTGAGAACTAGCAGGCACAAACCTGTGTGCTGCCACTCCATATCACAGAATGCTGTAAATATTATTTTATTTTTTGCAGGAAAGGTCTATATGTTTAAGTGAACTTACAAAAACATTTAAATGATCCATTTGTTTTGTCAGACATTGATTCGTGAATCCAGTCTACTGAGCATTTGTACTGGTTAAATATTATCTGTTCTTTAATAATGTTGTAGATTAGCAAATGTTACATGAAAATATTAAGCTTTGCTCCTTTTGAAAATGGATTAGCTGCCTTCCTGAAAATACTGTGCAGCAAATTGGGGGGAAAAATACTGGATGCAGTACACTGGAAGTGTGTATGTCCGATCTCAGAACTGTGACAAGAATGCAAGCATGGCTCATATTGAGGCTCTTTATGTCATTTATCTCGATGTTTGATATCAACTATCCCCTTTTCCTAAGCTGTTTTCTGTGCCTACCTCAGTAATATTTTTCAGTTCTAATAAAGTGATTTATACCCTTTTCCTTATCTCTTGCTTCTCTGGCCTTAATTGTAGGCAGCCAATATTTGTTGAACTGTTGGAACCTTGCATCAGCAAAGCAGACTGGAATTATTGTGTTCTACCAAGGTTCTACCTGTGATTGAGATGCCGTCCCTTAACATTTGCTGCACTTATACCAATAACAGTCATCATTAAATAGAAAAGAATAAACTAACACCTTCCTACTAGAACATCACAATCTATTCACCCATCAGCTAGATTACTGCATAAATAAATTTGATTATTTCCTATCCAGAACAGCCGCAAATTGCTAAGGAAATTTATCCTTCTAATCCATAGTTGAGGACCTTTAAAATATGTAATATTAGTAAGTAAGCTGAAATGGAGGTAAAATATTCTGTTGCATTCTTCATAGAGGCAAGAACACCATTATTCATGCATCAATTTGTCCATCTGTTTATGAGCCAATGAGAAAAAAATGGATGTTGATTTTTGCCTACAGAATCAGTTAAGTAATTTGTTATATGGTTCTGGATATCCCGAGTGCATCATATGACCAATAAGTGCAAGTAGCATTGCTTCTACATGGACAAATATTTTGAAGCTGGGTCTCTGGAAACAGTGACACATCCAAACAGTGGGAGAAGGTGATTTAAGTATATGGGAGAATGACTATTCAAGACAATTCTTGCAGCTAACGTAAAGTTAATAACAAGACTGTCATATTTTCCCTTCAGTCCAGGAGGTCTGGTGGTTATGCTGTTATCCCAAGTGAGAATGAATAGTGACACAAGCATGTGGCCTCTTGTTTTATTTTGTTCAGTAAGGGTGGTGGTGTACTGCTAACATTACTAGAGCTGTATCTAGCTCACGCTATCCCTCTGTTCAAATTCCATCACAGTACGTATGAAATTAAAGTTCAATTAATAAAATCGGGATTAGAAGATAGAACAACGGCTTCATAGTCACCAATAAAATGCTGTAAAAACACACATGGCTTACTAACGTACTTTTTAGGGAATAAAATCTGTCATCCTTGCCTGGTCTAGCCTCCAGATGACTTCAGACCAGAAATGTGGGTTGTTGAGTGCTTTCTGAAATGGCAGAGCAAATCATTCAAACTGCTGCGAAGTCTAAAAAAGAATGATTCTGGACCACCCGACATTGATCTTGCACTTCCTGTTAACAACCCTGTAAATGCTTTTTTATAGTGATGAATGCTTGTGCCAAATTTCTGAAAGCTGGCTCTTTGACCACTCAAACCTGATATTACCTGTAAGATGTAATTGCATGATTGTGTCTACATCCCAAACATCACTATCAACTAGCACGACGGACCCACCAGTGTTGAAAGGACAATGCTATGCATTTGGATATTGGTTGTCTTGGGAGTCCTGAACGTTATCAAACATGGGCAAGAGAACCTCCTGCTGATCATCACATACTGTCTTCCTCAGTTTATAAATCTGTACTCTTCCATGTTAAAAAGGAATCGGAAGAAGCACTGAGGATGGCAAAGGCATCTGCACACAGGGTGGAGGACTTCACTGTCTTTCACTGAGTGGTCTGGTAGCACTGCTGAGTTGGCTGATTGAATACTCCATCTCTGCATAGCACAGGTTCCCAGCATACACAATTCTGTTCTCCAACTTGTTAGATTCACTCTATTTAATATCAAAAAACTCATGACAACACAGCACTAGAACTCAAAACATGTCCTCCATAACTAGCTGTTCCATTTCAGCCATTGCTGACATCTACCCAACAATATGGAATATTGCCCTGGTATGTCTGCAAAAAAAAGGACAAAGCCAATTGCTGGCTCATCAGTCTATTCTCGATTATCAGCACAGAATTGGAAGGGGTAATCAACAGTGCTGTAAATAGTGCTTGATATGCAATAACCTGCTGATTTAAGCTTGGTTTGGGTTTAATCACAACCACTCAGACCCTGATCTTATTTCAACCTTATTCTGAACTTGGGAATACAAACTGAAATCTAGAGGTAAGGTGAGTGTCTTTGATTTTAAGATAGCATTTGTTTGTGTGACATCAAGGAGCCCCTTCACAACTCTCCACTGAAAACAAAAAATGCTGGCGGTCACAGAGGGTCAGGCAGCATTCATGGAGAGAAGGCAAGCTAATGTTTGAGTCTAGATGACTCTTCACCTGATCTCTAGCATTTTTTTGTTTTCAGTTCAGATTCCAGTATCTGCAGTAATTTGCTCCTAAACTCTTCACTGGTTGCAATTATAAGTAGCACAAAGGAAGAAGATTGTTTCTTGAAGGCCAGCTATCTTAGTCCCAAGACATCCCTGCAGAGGTTCCTGAGGGTAGTTCCTAACTATGTTCAGCTGCTTCATTGGTGACCTTCCCTTCAACATAAAGTCAGAGCTGGGGATGTTTACTGATTGCACAATAAGCAGAACAGTTTGCAACTCCTCAGATACTGAAGCAATCTGTATCTGGGTACGGAAAGACCTAGATAACATTCAACCTGAGATGATAAGTAGCAAGTAATGTTTGTGCCACTCAAGCGCCAGGCAATGACCATCTCTAACAAGAGAGAACTCAAGATTGCACCTTGACATTTCATGGCTTTACTATCACTGAATCCACCACTGTCAATGACCTACATTCTCAAAAATTGACCTGATCTAAACAAATAGAAACAGTGGCTATAAGGTTGAAATTCTGGGTCAAGTAACACATCTTCTGTCTCAGCAAATTCTGACCACTATTTTAATGTTTCAAGTCAGGAGTACGAAGGAAGACTCCCCTTGCTTGGATGAGTGTAGCTTCACCAATACAGGAAGCTTGGGACTACCCAGGAGAATGCAGTCTGCTTGCTTTTCAGCCCATCCTCCAACATTTACTTCTGATGCACAGTAGGAGATATATGTACCATGTATCCAGTGCACTGCAGCGACGTACCAAGGCTTCTTTGACACACTTTACGTACTTATGACCTCTACACCCATAAAGACAAGGGCACATGACATGACTTGGAACGGTATTGCTATTCCTTTGCCATCACAAGTCAAAATTTTGAAACTTTTCCCAACAGTACTGCATTTGAATGACCCACAACAACAATGTCATTCTCTATCCCAGAGGAGTGTGGAAGCCTAGTTGTTATGTTCAAAGCAGATAAATTTCTAGATCTTAAAGATATTGAGGAAATACAGGTAAATGGCATTAAGTAAAACATTAGACATGTTCTAATTGAATGGTACGGCAGGCTTAAGAGGCTGAATGGTATATTTCTGTTGGTATTTTCTGTTTTTACATTCTGGAGAGCAATGATTATTGCTTTCTTACAGTTCCTTCTCCATCCCCTATTCCCAACTCATTCGCCTCCGCCGCATCTGCTCCCAGGATGAGGCATTCCACTCCCGCACATCCCAGATGGCTGCGTTCTTCAAGGACCACAACATCCCACCCCCCCCCGCAGTGGTCGAGAATGCCCTTGACTGTGTCTCCGGCATTTCCCGCAACACACCCCTCACACCCTGCCCCCGCAATAACTGCCCTAAGAGAATCCCCCTCGTCCTCACATACCACCCCACCAACCTCCTGATACAAGGCATCATCCTCCGACACTTCCACCATCTACAATCCGACCCCACCACCCAAGACATTTTTCCATCCCGACCTTTGTCTGCATTCTGGAGAGACCACTCTCTCCGTGACTCCCTTGTCTGCTCCACACTCCCCTCCAACCCCACCACACCCGACACCTTCCCCTGCAACCGCAGGAAGTGCTACACTTGCCCCCACACCTCCTCCCTCACCCCCATCCCAGGCTCCAAGATGACTTTACATATTAAGCAGATGTTCACCTGCACATCTGCCAATGTAGTATACTGTATCCGCTGTACCGAGTGTGGCTCCCTCTACATTTGGGAAACCAAGCGGAGGCTTGAGGACCGCTTTGCAGAACACCTCCACTCAGTTCGCAGTAAACAACTGCACCTCCCAGTTGTGAACCCCGTCCCATTCCTTAGATGACATGTCCCTCATGGGCCTCCTGCAGTGCCACAATAATGCCACCCGAAGTTTGCAGGAACAGCAACTCATATTCCGCTTGGGAACTCTGCAGCCCAATGGTATCAATGTGGACTTCACAAGCTTCAAAATCTCCCCCTCCCCCACTGCATCCCAAAACCAGCCCAGCTCATCCTCGCCTGCCTAACCTGTTCTTCCTCTCACCTATCCCCTCCTCCCACCTCAAGCTGCAGCTCCATTTCCCACCTACTAACCTCATCCCGCCTCCTTGACCTGTCTGTCCTCCCCGGACTGACCTATTCCCTCCCCACCTATACTCTCCTCTCCACCTATCTTCTCCTCTATCCATCTTTGGTTTGCCTCCCCCTCTGTTCCTATTTATTTCATTTATTTCGGTCTAGGCCCGAAACGTCAGCTTTTGTGCTCCTAAGATGCTGCTTGGCCTGCTGTGTTCATCCAGCTTCACACTTTGTTCCCTTCTCCACTTGTCAGCTCTTCCTGTCCTGCTCCCCAGCCTCAGCCCACCATGACTCTCCGATCCCTAACCATCCTTGATCACATCCTGCCTTCGTTCCTGTCTCATTTACCTCTCTGACCAACTTAATTTGGTCATCCTTCCTGATATCTTGTCCTTTGGTGCGGCGTTTTGTTTTGCGCTGGTTACAGAAATAAGACAGGGGATGAATCTGGGTGAAATGCTCTTTGGAGGGGTCGATGTGGACTCGATGGGCCAAATAACTTGCTTCCACACTGTCGGGAATCTATGAATGAAGCACTGCGTGTTTTATTGTGCTGTGTCATTGAATGTTGTTCTCTTTTAACACCACCAGGTGTCTCCTTGCTATACATTAATGGTTTCCAGCATCTGCAGTTCTTGCTATCTGAATGGCTTAAGTCTGCTGTTTATGGTACATAAATAAATTTTTCTGTGTTCTTTCTGTTTTGCTCTTCATTTCCTCTCCCAGATATACTGTTCCTGGCCAGCATCACTGAACTGAATCTTAAAATTTTCACATGGGAATCTGGGTAGTAAAGTTGATTGCAGCACCCTTGCAGTGCTGCAGCCGAAGTTAGTTGGCTGCACCCCCTCAAACGTGACACTGTTCCAGAAGTGAAGTATAGTGTAATAATATTTCACTCAATTATAAAACTGCTTACTTAGCAAATATTCCTACTCGAGCTCTATTCCCAGCTCAATGTGGTCTGGCTCATCCAGCAGCCAAAAACAGTTAGTTTATTACAAGGTTAAAATTATCTTTAAAGTAACCCACTAAGTTCTCCACCCTCACCACTTTCTAGTACAAGTTTTTCAGAACCTGATCAAAATCAACTTTACCAGCGCAAGCTCGCGACAAACAAGCCTCATCCTATCAATGTAAGAAGTCTAATTTTAATTCCCCTCGGTAAAAGGATCAGATTCATTTGTGGCTGACAACGATATCTCTAGGGATATTGAAAAAATATTATTTTCCACGTTGTGGCTCTTTCGTTCACACCCATGATTCCTAACTCAGAGTCAACTGTGGTTGTTGGCTGTAGAATATGATTTAACCCTGACTGCTCCATTGCCCCAGGTCAGATACAGCATAGATAAAGATTAAGAAACTCTTTACTCTGCACCAACAACATGCTTTAATTTCAACCTCATAAGAGCATTCCAACTACATGAGCTGAGCGTATTCACTTCTGTCACTAGGCATGTTTTAAGACCTTGCTCTGTGATGGTGAGAATTTAGTGTTGAGAAGTTTTTACGAAGGTGTTGCTTTGTTTTTATTGCAGATGAATTTAAGAGAAAGTTAAATAGCTGCAAGGAGAAGAATGAAATTGAAGGGCATGTTGAAAGGATAGCTGGTGTTAACTGAAAGGAGGTTCCGTGGAGCATTGTGGATGATTGCACTATGTGCCTGGTTCTATGCTAAAAGTCTTTTATGTAAATTGGGATCTTTACAGTCATCAGAAAGAGCAGGCTCACGCCATAAAATAAAACAGGGTTTGAATTACAATCCCAGAAGTGAAAAGAGTTTTAAAAAAAGAAAATGATGGGAATACACAATTTTATTCAATAAGATAATGTTTTAGTAAAGATTCATCCCCAGAACCCAGAAAGTAATTGTGTGCATGACCACTATGTTCTAGGATCACAGAAAATTTTATGTGTAAATAGTCATGGAACTGTGCAAAATGTGACTCAGAGGGAAATTTTTCCTTCATACAGTTGTAAAGTTTTGACTTAACTGTGACTTTAATCAGCATTTGCATTCCTAATGCAAATAAATCTCACGCCTGGCGTTACGTCCTAGAAGTACTGTTTGTTCCAACTTTGGCATGATGCAGTCATTGGCTATTTTGTTATTGTCCTGTGGCAAGATTTTATCTTTTGGGTAGAATACTGATCATTCACTGTGTTGGGAACAGGCATCCAACCATTGTTTTTTAAAATAAAAAAGATCAACCTCAACAGAGATGTTATTTACATACATCTGAAGCAGATGGAACTTGAACCTAGGACTCCTGGCTCAGACATAGGAACACTACCACTGTCACAGGAGTTCCTCAACAGTAGTTTCATTTTTCTTTTATTCAACTCGTTCATTGATGTCATCAAACATCTTTGTAGCAGGTGGGTCTTGACTCAGGCCTCCTGATGCAGAGGCAGGGAAATTGTCACTGCACCACAACAGGCTTTTCATTTAAACAGCAATTTTACTGTGATTAACTCATTAGTAACTAGAAGGTGTGTTCACCGTCTAATTAGGGTCAGGGTGGCCCTTAAAGTCTGTTCTGTCAGGCAGAAGATACAGAAGTTTAAACATGCACCAACAAGTTCAAGAACAGTTTCTTCCTGCTGTTATTAGACTGCTGAATGGACCTCTGTAATTTCAGATGTAATGTTGACCTCATATGGCTCGCACTGTCTAAGCACCCTATGATCTATTTGTCCTTATATGTTATGATCTGCCTGTACTGCTCACAAAACAAAACTTTTTGTTGTTCTTGGGTACATGTGACAACAACAAATCAAATCAAATCAAATCAAATGTGGAAGGCCAATAGGAGACCAGCACTGAAGGTGTCAGTTATTGTTGGTAGTGAAGAGAGAATGCAATTCCATCTTATTGGAAACCTATCAGCAATTTTAAATAACTTAAAATGAAAAAAAAATGGCCACAACTCCTGGGTCACCGGGGTAAACCTCTCCAACAGAGCAGAATCCACATTCCCCATCTTAAAAGAGGGAATAATTGAAATAACTTCAGAGACCGGCATACCATCACCAATTACCCTGACGTGACAAATGCATAGCCTTTGAAAATGGCCCTGCCTCTCATTGAGTCTGGCATTCCTAGGGCTCAATATACCTGAAATTTTATCTATTTTATGTCAGCCAGGACTCTGATTGGATCAGAGTAAAGTCCCAATCAGGGAACTCATATTCTATGAGGTCCAGTTTGCTGTCCATATTACAATCACTACATCTCTCTGGGATAAGTCCTTGGATACTGGGTGGTCCAATTCCTTTGAGAGCATCCTGGAACTTTTTAATACCAGGTCAGGTTCATCCAACTTAGAATCCAACAAGGGAGTACTTCAGTGATAATGGGAACTGCAGATGCTGGAGAATCCAAGATAACAAAGTGTGAATCTGGATGAACACAGCAAGGGAGTACTTCAGTTGACATTCACTCTCTTCTTCCAGAGGCAGAAGCATCGAAGCAGCAACTTCTGCCGTGTCCATCTCTGTGATACAGAGGACTCAACAATGAGTTCCTGAAATATTTCTGAAGGCTTTGAGTGGCAGGGAATGTTCAGTTCCTGTACAGTGTGCGAATTCAGCATTGGAGTCCTGATGCAGTTTCACACTCCCCCGAGGTCTGGGAAGATCAGACTTAGCCTGGTGTGGAGTCTTTTACCCATTAGCAACTCTGCTGTTGCTATTCCTATTGTAAATGGGCTGGTCCTATAATCAAACAAGAATTGTGACAACTTGGTATCAAGTGAGGCTGTAGGCTGTTCTTCAGTCCAGCCTTCAAAGATTGGACCACTCTTTCTGCCAGGCCTTTGGATGATGGGTGGTATGGAACTGTCTGAATACGTTGAAACTGATTCAAATTTAAGCAGCAACTAAAATCCCTGCTGGTAAACAATCACCTGTTATCTGTGATCAATACCTCTGGGACTCCATGTGTTACAAAAAAGTACGCAATTGTTTTAACAAGGTGTAGAGCTGGATTAGCACAGCAGGCCAAGCAGTATTAGAGGAGCAGGAAGGCTGATGTTTCGGGCCTAGACCCTTCTTCAGAAATGGGGGAGGGGAAGGGTGTTCTGAAATAAATAGGGAGAGAGGGGGAGGCGGATAGAAATTGGATAAAGGAGAACATAGGTGGAAAGGAGACAGACTGGTCAAAGAGGCAGGAATGGAGCCAGTAAAGGTGAGTGTAGGTGTGGAGGTAGGGAGCGGATAGATCAGTCCAGGGAGGAAGGACAGGTCAAGGGGGTGGGATGAGGTTAATAGGTAGTAGATGGGGATGGGTCTTGAGGTGGAAGGAGGGGATAGGTGGGAGGAAGGATAGGTTAGGGAGATGGAGATGAGCTGGGCTGGTTTTGGGAAGCGGTAGGGGGAGGGGAGATTTTGAAGCTTGTGAAGTCCACGGTGATACCGTTGGGCTGCAGGGTTCCCAAGCGGAATATGAGTTGCTGTTCCTGCAACCTTCCTCGCAATAACAACCAAACAGAATCCCCCTCATCCTCACGTACCACCCCACCAACCTCCGGATACAATGCATCATCCTCCAACACTTCCGCCATCAGCAATCCGACCCCACCACCAAAGACATTTTTCTCTTCCCACCCTTATCTGCCTTCCGGAGGGATCACTCTTTCCATGACTCCCTTATCCACTCCACGCTCCCCTCCAGCCCCACCACACCCGGCACTTTACCCTGCAACCGCAGGAAGTGCTACACCTGCCCCTACACCATCCTCTCACCCCCATCCCATGTCCGAAGAAGACTTTCCACATCAAGCAAATGTTCACTTGCACATCTGCTAATGTGGTATACTGCATCCACGGTTCCCGTTGTGGCATCCTCTACATCAGGAAAACCAATTGGAGGCTTGGGGACCGCTTTGCAGAACACCTACGCTCGGATCGCACTAAACAGCTGCACCTCCCATTCACGAACCATTTCAACTCCCCCTCCCATTCTGCAGACGACATGTCCATCCTGGGCCTCCTGCAGTGCCACAACGATGCTACCCGAAGGTTGCAGGAAGAGCAACTCATATTCCACTTGGGAACATTGCAGCCCACTGGTATCAATGTGGACTTCACAAGCTTCAAAATCTCCCCCTCCCCCCACCACACTCCAAAACCAGCCCAGCTCGTCCCCGCCTCCCTAACCTGTCCTTCCTCCCACCTATCCCCTCCTCTCACCTCAAGCTCCACCTCCTTCTCCTACCTACTAACCTTATCCCCCCACCTTGATCTGTCTTTCATCCCTGGACTGACCTACCTCCTCCCTACCTTCCCACCTACACTCACCTTTACTGGCACCATCCCCACCTCTTTGACTGGTCTGGTCCCTCTCCATCTATGTTCTCCTTTATCCATCTTCTGTCCGCTTTCCCCTTTCTCCCTATTTATTTCAGAATCCCCTTCCCCTCCCCCATTTCTGAACAAGGGTCTAGGCCCAAAACATCAACCTTCCTGCTCCTCTGATGCTGCTTGGCCTGCTGTGTTCATCCAGCTCGACACCTTGTTATCTCAGATTCTCCAGCATCTGCAGTTCCTACTATTTCTACGCAATTGTTTTATCATTTCTCCAGTGTTTGACAAGTGCAATCCATGCACACCCAACTGCTGAGTGGACGTCCACAATAACTAAAAACATTGAAGACATGAAGGACTTGCATAGTTGACATCCGACAAAGTGTAAGGTTTAGCCAGCCATTCCTGTGTATATGGAGAAGCTGTTAGCAGGAAGTTTTGTCCTTGTTGACACTCTGGGAACTGTCCTGCCAATGTGGCTATGTCTGCATCCAAACCTGGCTATAAGACATAACTCCTCACCAGTATCTTCATTTTGGAGACCCCTGGATGACCCTGGTGGAGTTCAGTCAATATTTGTTGGGACGATCACTCTTGCTCCCCATAACAATATTCTGTGTTCTACCAAGAGCTCCTGTCTCCAAATAGGATTTAATTCTAGCTATGACAGCCATTTAGATTTCCCTCATTAATGCCAATTATTTGAAATTCAAATGGATAGGATCCTTCTATGACGAAAACCTGATATTGTTAGCTGTGACTGGTAGTATGACCAGAAGATTCAATAACATGACAGATTCTTCCATTTGGGGTACTACCGGTGGTATATCTGCTAATGGAAGGCAGCTCACTACATCCGCAGCCACGTTCGCTACTTGGCCCTCTGGACGATGTTTGACATTGTGATTATAGGCATTTAATATTAGAGCCCACCCAAATGTGACTTGAAGCTATGGGTGGCACTGCCTTATTCTCTTTAAGCAGAATAAATTGGGTTTGTGGTTGATGACGAATTTTATCACAAATCTTTGCCCATATAGGTATAAGTGAAACTTTGTGTCTCCAAATATGACTTCCAATCCTTCTTTTTTATTTGGGTTTATTTACACTCTGCATTAGCCAAAATCTTGGATGCTTAAGCTATTGGGTGTTCCTCTTCAGTAGGCCATCTATGAGCCTATACCAGCCTGATACAGATCTCCCGGCTCTTGAATTCTTGAGTAAAAGGGATAGCATCCCAGAATGAAAGAAGGCTTAAGTGTTGTAATGTTTGTTACTTATGTCAATCAATTCTTGAAAAATCTTAGAATCTGGTGCCTCAGGAAGAATCAGGCTTTCAAACTGGCATTGAAGAAATGAATCCTAAGTGAATATTATAAAACTTGATAATTTAGTAAATCCACAGATTTCTTCTGCTTGGACTTACCTGTCTCTAGGCAACTAAGCCAATGCAGTGTGACATGAGTTCTGGGGGAGAGCTAGTCTTGCCTGAAAATGTTTTGTGGGCAGAATGGCAAAATTTTGCATATGGCATAATTTTGTTATGATGAATTCATTAGAATCTCAAGCTCATATAAGTTTACAGAATAGGTCACTGGTATGCATCATCTCATGTGATGTCTTCATTTCCATTTCCTCCCTTACTCCTGCTATCTGGAAGGCAGCAACTTGTGTTAAGGTAAAATTGAATAGGTGTTTACAACTCTTTGCTCATTCATCAAGGTGGCCCTACATCAAAGGTGTTCTGCATTAAGCTAATGTACTATTAGAATATGGAATAGTATTAATGATCAGGAGCAGCAAATTAGTGATAATATTATGGCTGTACTTAGTGAGGATATTCCTGGGAATACATCCAGGGAGGTTATTTGGGTGGAACTGAGAAATAAGAAAAGGATGATCACCTCATTAGAATTGTAGTGTGGACCCCTCGATAGTCAGCTGGAAATTGAGAAGCAAACTTGTAAGGAGATCTCAGTTGTTTGTAAGAATAATAGGGTGGTTACGGTAGGCAATTTTAACTTTCCAAACATAGACTGGCACTGCCAAAGTGTTAAAAGCTTGGATAGAGAGGAATTTGTTAAATGTATGCAAGAAAATTTTCTGATTTAGTTTGTGGATGTACCTCCTACAGAAGGAGCAAAACGTGACCTACTCTTGGGAAATGAGGCAGGGCGGGTGACTGAGGTATCAATGGGGGAACACTTTGGGGCCAGTGCCAGTATTAGTTTTAAACTAGTGGACAGCATGGTGGCTCATTGGTTAGCGCTGCTGCCTCACAGTGCCAGGAACCTGGGTTCGATTCCACCCTCAGGCGACTGTGTGGAGCTTGCACATTCTCCCTCTGTCTGGGTGGGTTTCCTCTGGGTGCTCCAGTTTCCTCCCACAGTCCAAAGATGTGGAGGCTAGGTGGATTGGGCATGCTAAATTGCCCATAGTGTTCAGGGATTTGTAGATTATAGGAGGATGGGTCTGGGTGGGATGCTCTGAGGGTTGGTGTGGATTTGTTAGGCTGAAGGGCCTGTTTCTGCACTGTAGGGATTCTGTGATTTGATTAAATGATGGAAAGGATAGACTGGATCTATAAGTTAAAGTTCTAAATTGCCAATTTTTACAGTATTAGGCAAGAACTTTCAAACGTTGATTGGGGGTGGATATTCTCAGGAAAATGGGAAGTCTTCAAAAATGAGATAATGAGTCCAGAGACAGTATGTTCCTGTTAATATGAAGGACAAAGCTGGTGTGTGTATGGGATGCTGGATGACTAGAGAAATTGAGGTTTTGGTCAAGAAAAAGAAAGAAACATATGCCTGGTATACACAACAGGGATTGAGAGATTCCCTAGGAGACTATAAAGGGAGTAGAAGTATACTTAAGAGGAAAATCAGCAGGGCAAAAGGGGGACATGGGATAGTTTTGGCAAATAATATTAAGGAGATTCCAAAGGGGGATTCTACAAATACGATAAGGGCAAAAGAGTAACTAGGGAGAATACAGCCCCTTAAAGATCAGCAAGGCCACCTACGTCTGGAACCACAGGAGAAGGGGGAGATACTAACCCGTGTATTTTGTGTCAGTGTTGACTGTGGAGAAGGATATGGAAGCTAGAGAACATGAAGAAATAAATAGTGACATCTTGAAAAATGTCCATGTTACAAAGGATGAGGTTCTGGACGTCTTGAAGTGCATAAAGATGGATAAATCCTTTGGACTTGATTAGGTGTACTGTAGAACTCTGGGAAGCTAGGGAAGTGACTACTGGGAGATAGCAAGATCTGCAGATGCTGGAGTCAGAGTCGATACAGTGTTGAGCTGGAGGAACACAGCATGTCAGACAGCATCAGAGGAGCAGGAGAGTCCTGATGAAGAGTCTAGACCTGAAAAGTTGTCTCTCCTGCTCTTCTGAAGTGATTACTGGGCCCCTTGCTGAGATATTTGTATCATTGATAGCCAGAGGTGAGGTGCCGGAAGACTGGAGGTTGGCTAAGGCAGGGCCACTATTTAAGAAAGGTGGTAAGGAAAAGCCAGGGTACTGTATGTTATTGAGCCTGACTTCAGTGATGGGTGAGTTATTGGAGGGGATCCTGAGGGACAGGATTTACATGAATTTGGAAAAGCAAGGACAGATTAGGGATAGTCAACATGGCTTTGTGCATGGGAATTTGAGGTTTTGATAAAGTAACAAAGAGGATTGATGAAGCCTTGATATATATGGACTTCAGTAAAGCATTCAACAAAGTTTCACATGATAGACTGGTTAGCAAGGTTAGATCACATGGAATATAGGGAGAAATAGCCATTTGGATACAGAATTGGCTGGAGATAGGAGACAGAGGATGGTGGTGGAGGGTTGCTTTTCACGCTGGAGGCCTGTGACCATCGGTGTGCCACATGGATTGATGCTGGATCCACTGCTTTTCATCATTTATATAAATGATTTAGATGTGAATGTAGGAGGTATGGTTAGTAAGTTTACAGATGACACCAATATTGGAGGTGTAGTGGGCAGTGAAGAAGGTTACCTCAGAGTACAACAGGACCTTGATCAATTGGGCATGTGAGCCGAGGAGTGGTCAATAGTTTAATTTATATAAATGGAAAGGCAAATCAGGGCAGGACTTATACTCTCAATGGTAAGGTCACAGGGAATGTTGCTGAATAAAGAGACCTTGGAGTGTAGGTTCATAATCATCATAAAATACCTACAGTGTGAAAACAGGCCCTTCGGCCCAACAAGTCTACACTGACCCTCAGAGAATCTCACCTAGATCCATCCCCCTATAACCCATCCAATCTACACATCCCTGAACACAATGGGCAATTTAGCGTGGTCAATCATCTAGTCTGCACATCTTTGGACTATAGGAGGAAACTGGAGCACCTGGAGGAAACCCACACAGACACAGGGGGAACGTGCAAACTCCACACAGACAGTTGCCCAAAGATGGGCTTGAACCCAGGTCCATGGTGCTGTGAAGCACCAGTGCTAACTATTGAGCCACCGCGCCACCTGTTCCTTGAAAGTGGAGTCATAGATAGACAAGATAGTGGAGAAGGCATTTGGTATGCTTGCCTTTATTGGTCAGTGCATTGAGTATAGGAGTTGGAAGGTCATGTTCTGGCTGTACAGGACATTGGTTAGGTCACTTTTGGGATACTGCTTGCAATTCTGTTCTTGCTGCTCTAGGAAGGATGTTGTGAAACTAGAAAGGGTTCAAAAAAGATTGACAAGGATGTTGCCAGGGTTGGAGGGTTTGAGCCAAAGTCAAAGGCTGAATAGACTTGCGTCATTTTTCCTGGACCATTGGAGGCTGAGGGGTGACCTTATAGAGGTTTATGAAATCATTAGGGGCATGGAAAGGGTGAATAGCTAAGGCATTTTCCCCGGAGTGGGTGAGTCCAGAACTAGAGTGATTTAAGGTGAGAGGGGAAAGGTTTAAAAGGGGCAACTTTTTCACACAAAGGGTGGTGTGTGAATGCAATGAGCTGCCAGAAGAAGTGATGGAGGCTGGTTCAGTTATAATATTTAAAAGGCCTCTGGGTGGGCATATGAATAGGAAAGGTTTATAGTGATATGAGCCAAATGCTGGCAAAGGAGACTAGATTAATTTAGGATATCTGGTTGGGATGGATCAGTTGGATAGAAGGGTTTGTTTCCATGTTGTACAGCTCTGTGACTCTATGTTATTCCTTCTGCCCAGGTTGTTGAGTCTAAGACTGTTGATATGAGATTAGTGAACTCAGCACAGTCAAAGAAATTAGACCGGACATTTATGGTCTGTATAGCTTAATGCCACACCACAAGTTGCATGAACCCACTGAGCCAAATTGGGAGGGGAGCTGTAAGGGGAACTGCATTGCTGTAACGTTCATTTGAGATGGATTATATATGAGTTTAATTACTGCCTGCTTATACCCTGCTGTGGCTTTTAAAATTATATTTGTATTGAGATATAAAGAATCTCAGTGGATTTTGTTGGTGGGGTGAATGTCTTTGATGCAGAACAGGGCCGTCCACTGGTGATGTCAGTTCCCCAAATTTATAGCTAAAATTGGCACAACAATATTTAAAAACAGTATCTTGCCCAACAACCTCTGTATCTGCAAAGCCACTCAGAATCTGGCAAGAATGATGAGAGATGTCCACCGTGCATCTAGTTCAAGAGTTTGCCTGTTGTTTAAATTAGGAAACAATTGAAACAATTTACAATTCCCTTTTTTTGAATTGAATCCAAATATTGTTTATAAGTATATTTGGCAGTAAATCTTTGAAAATGTGAAATAAGTCAGACCTGTTTTTTGTTGTTGCAGGAGCATTTAGAAATAGGAAACTGTTTTACATAAAGCTGCTGTCAAGAATATCTTCTTCCAAAATACTTATGCTTAGGCGGAATTGACAGGTATGAAGTAATTACTGAACTCTTGCGTTCATCTCATGCTCTTGCATTTTTAAAAACAAGGCAGACTGACATATGAAATGAGCACAGATTTTGCACAAAATGGGCTTAAAATGCAATCATTTGTACCTTACCACTATAATCAACCCAGATAAATTAAATGCATCAGCGGAAGTAATTTTATGGTTCTTTTACAGTATTTAAAAGGCATCTGGATGGGTGTGTGATTAAGAAAGGTTTAGAGTGATATGAGCCAAATGCTGGCAAATGGGACTAGATTAATTTTGGATATATGATTGGGATGGATGAGTTGGACCGAAGGGTCTGTTTCCACGCTGTACAGCTCTATGACTCTATGACATTTCCTGTGCCGAGGTTGTTGAGTCTAAGACTGTTCACATGAGATTAGTAAATTCAGCACAGTCAAAGAAATTAGACCGGACATTTGTGGTCTGCACAGCTCAATACCACCTCAAGTTGCATGAACCCACTGAGCCAAGTTGGATGGGAGCCAAATTATTATTTGCTAATATTTTCAGGTTTATTCTTATGGCCATGGCTAGCATGGGAGAGGAAGCACCCAGCTCACTGTATAACAACACTATATATACAAACAGAAAATGTTTAGTCCTTTAATGCAAAAATTAACTGGAGAAGAAGGTTACGTTTGCAGTGTGACTATACATGGCTGGAAGAGCATGGTTTTGTTCGTGAATGTCAGCTGTAGTGCAGGTCCCAGGGTTCTAGTTTCACATTAAACATCTTAATGACAATTGAGTGAAGAGGAGTGAAGGAGTGCTGTAATGTCAGGGGTGCTGTCTTCACCGGGTGGATGTAAAAGATTTCCATGGACGAGGAGGGGAGTTCTCACTATTCTGGTTAATATTTATCTCTTAACTTCCACTGCTAAAAATATGATGTTGTAATTTATTTTACTACAGTTTGTGGGTCCTGGCTGTTGTTTAATAATAATTATGTTCCATCAGGACCATGTGGTAGTCAGTATGCAATGGCCATACCATGTTAAAAGATGCACAGCAATCTTCAACCCCCTCAAAATGAAGTTTGGGACCTGGAATATCAGGGCTGTCATGAACAGCCATATCAACAACAGAGCTAAACTTTACACCGTTGTAATAGCTCAGGAACTCTGGCATGATGCAATTGACACTGATGTCCTGAGTGAGACATGGTGGACTGGAGAAGATCAGCTTGCTAAGGTGGCAGTTGCACCTTCATCTATAAGGGAAAATCTGAGGTAGAACACAGATTCCATGGGGTTGATTATTGTCATCAGAAGTAAGCTAGTTGACTACTTCAGCGACTCCCTCTATGAGTGAGAAATCACCTCATAATCCTTTGGCTCATGATGACCCCAGAAATAGTACATCACATTCACCATATGTATGCCCAAATGTAGAAGTAATAAATGAGACCGAAGGAGGAATTCCACTCCAGCGTGAGTGATCTCTGGTCTGTGTACAAAAGGGATTTTCATTGTGATTTCAGTCAGAGAATTGGGAGAGAAATAAACCTAGGAAAAACATGAAAGATGCCACATTGGATTTTGTGACATGAAGCAGTGAAGAGCAAAACGTATGGAAGTTAGCATTCACTCAACTTGAGAAAATCTCTCAGGGTTTTCCTGCTGCATTAGAAGTGCATGTAGGAAAAAGAACAGAAACGAATTCCAGTTGTTGCTGATGATTCATTAAACTTTTGTGAGAAAGAATTTTGGCATGTAATATTTGATTCTCTTCATTTTGATTTAACTAAGCAAAGTATAATGTTGGCTCACTACCCTTTCTTGCTGAAAATATGATAACATGAAGAGGACTGCATAGTGACTGCTCTCCTTTACTACCACTTATTTTTCCTTTCCTGTTTGCATGATTTGTGGATATGAGGGATTGACTTTAGTTGGGTTTGGTTCCAGCAGCCTGCCAGAATTTCTCAAAAACAACTGTTCTTCATGTGTAAACTTGAACAGTGGATCACAGCTGATTGATTTACCATAGGGATCATCATAGCCAACCTTGATCATATCCTCACTTATAATCCACAATTTGGGACTTCCCAGCAGGAATCACTCAATATTGATTTGGGGCAGATTTCTTGGATAACTTTTTTCACTCTTGTTTGCTTTGTGATATTAAAGCTAATTATGTGAAGAAGTCACATTGGACTTGAAACATAACTCTCTTTCTCTCTCCACAGGTGCTGCCAGACCTATTGAGTTTTTTCTAGAATTTTCTGTTTGTTTCAGGTTTCCAGCAGTATTTTGCTTTTACATAAAATTGAGCCATTTCTGTCTTACCTGCTGCCTTTCCTGTCTGCAAACTTTCTCCTTCAATTTGTAGGTGGCTTGACCTACATTTGCAGAAGAAAATACTGTCTGACATTCTATAGCCATACTCCGCCTTACATTGCTTTGTGACACCCAATATTTATTATGTTATTGCACAGAATATAACAATTTTTTGTTGAACAATAAGATTTTATTCAAACTTTCAGAACAAAGCATTTAAATTAAACATTTTCACTCACAATTCTCACAGATCAAATACTGGCCATAGCTGTATAATTGCTCTTACAATGTTTAATTTAGGATTAGCTTTGGAAAATTTCAAATTGTTCATTCCTCCTTGGGCAGTCCAGTTGAATTTCTTCTGCCAGAGAGCAAAGAGGTGCAAGACACAATTATGATGGAATAATTTCTTCTGTGTCATTAGTAGGACAGTATGAAGGGTTCATAACTCAACAGCTTGGCCTGTACCATCAGAAGTAACTGAGGAAGTTCAATTGCTATCAGTTCAGGCAAGGGGCACACAATGTTAGAGGAGCCAACATTAATAATGCTTTATTCTGTCTCACAGACTCTACAATAATTTAATTTTGTATCTTGTGCAGCATGCCCAAAGTTGAAAAATCTCAGGTTATGCACTGATTTGAAAAAGAAAAACTGTACTGTGCAACTCCAACTGAGATGAAAGAGATCATCAATAACTGGTCTGTGTTGGTTAAAGTGGAAAAGAAAGGGAGGTGAGAGAGAGTTAGAGGAGGGAATGATGGGATAGAGGTGAGTGAGGAAGATTTGGAAAAAGGCTACAGTTTGTTACAAGGAAACACATGTAGCCTGATTATTGCCCAGTAATCTCTGCTAAAAAGTGTACACATGTAGAAATAAAGATAGAGACTGGCTTGGCTGTGATATCTCCTGCCATTGAATGACCTCCTATATTCATTAGGAGAAATGAGGTTTAGGATGAGTTCCAGGAGGGCTCCTAGCACCCATTGACCAAACTATCAAGGGGAAAAATCAGTGCAAATGTAGGATAAAAATATCCAATGCAAAAAATCTACATCAGCGATGAAGTAATGTGACAAGAGATTATTACTACCTCTCATTGCAGACTCTCCATGTCCAAATGTTGAGGTTTAAGCTGGTGACAGCATTTCTGTATCGCCAACTATTCTAAGGATTGTACCTAGGCACTTTTGTACCTAATATGGCAGTGTAAGTGCAATTTATAAACTTTTCCCTTTTCATTTGAGTACATGTGACAATAAAACTAATTCAATTCAACAGGCGCTTAATGCAATTTTAAAAATTAACTTGGGATGTGAGCATCACTATTTGGGCTATCATTTATTTATCTAGGGAAGGATGCTCTTGCAGTAGAGGGAGTGCAGTGATGGTTTACCAGGTTGAATCCAGGGACAGCGGGACTGATGTACGATGAGAGATTGACTAGGTTAGGATTGTTTTCATTGGAATTCTGATGATGCGGGGGGTGGTGGAATCTTACTTATAAAATTCTAACGGGACTAGAAAGGGTAGATGCAGGGAGGATGTTCCCAATGGTGAGTGTGTCCAGACTCTGGAGTCACCGTCTGAGGATTTGGGATAGACCATTTAGAACAGAGATTAGGAGATATTTCTTTACCTAAACAGTGGAGAGCCTGTGGAATTCATTACCACAGGAAGTAGTTGATGCCAAAACATTGCATGTATTCAAGGGGCGACTAGATATAGCACTTGGGGCTAATGTGAATAAAGGTTATGGGGAGAAAGCAGGATTAAGCCATGGAATTGAGGGATCATCCATGATTGTGATGAATGGTGGAGCAGGTTCTAAGGGCTGAATGGCCTCCTACTCCTATCTTTTATGTTTCTATGTTTCACCCTTTGTTTCCTTGAGAGCAATCTGGTCAGAACTACAATGATGTCTATAAGTTGCTGCTTGAATTATCTAGCTGTAAAAAGATGTTTGATTAGCTTCTGATGTATTTAAATTATTTGAAACTGAAAATTTCCCCAGCTCACTTGCACCAAGCTGACAGGTCCAGTAGGAAGATACGTCTGTCTAGAATAGCGCCGGCTATTTCCTAACCTGCTCCTCCAGCCCACTTTTATTTGGGATAACAACTTTATGATGACATTCTGGGACTCCAAGCACTAGCCAGGATTTTTGAAGAAGGGTCCCGACACGAAACGTCAGCTTTCCCGCTCCTTTGCTGCTGCCTGGCCTGCTGTGTTCCTCCAGCTTTACTGTTAACTAGCTATTTTAGTATAGCAGCCAGGGTGAACCCTGGAAAAGAGTTAACAGTTCAAAGTGGAAATGTGTGAATCAGTAGGAACTTTTCATCCGTGATGGGGAGGCAAGAGCATTGATCCTATCTTGACTTTGCAGGTGCGTGCATTCAACTGTGACCCTCTGGCCCGGTCTTCTCCTTTTGCTGAGGAACATGGGCAGCAGTGTATTTAGCGCATAGCAGTTAATTTTGGCTTCACAATTTATGTCTATAACATTTCAAATGGCAATGTCAATTGAGTAATAATCATGTCGGGATTTACTCAATCTCTGCTTAAATATATTCAATGCATGTTACTTCCCAATTAGTTTAATGCAACATTATTCTGCAGTTACCAGAAATGTTTAATACTTGCTGTTGCTTTAAATTTTAATCGGTTTAAACTTCCTTCGGCTACAGTCTTCGGAGGAATTTGTTGCTTTAATCTGGAGTCGAGGTGAACTGAAATATATGTTCGCTGCCTTTTCCCGCGGTGATTTGCTCCGTGGTTCAAACTGTCACGGGATGGGGGTGGGGGTGGGGGAGATTGTATTTCAGAATGACAAAGTACTGTGGGAGCAGAGCTAACTGGATTCCTACAAAGAATGTCACATCGGAAGGCGGAAAGCTATGTTTCTCGCACTGATTCTCAATATTCGATACTCGTTACGCAACTTGGTGTCTTGCAACACGAGGGTGGAGTCATCACGAACTTCCTTTTACATTTTTAAAGTTGAGTTTTGTTGAATTTATGCGCCTAATTGGTTACTTTTATTCCATGGAGCCAATGCGAGGCTGGATTATCGCAGGTACAGGCCGAATGATCTGCTGCTGATATTGTTAAAAGCTTTTCTTTTAACAACCCCATATTGGTCTACATCAATCAAATTTCATTTTAAAACAAGCAAACTTGCATGGGTCCGATTTTGAAAATATTTTACATGAACTCTGAGACATTCTAAGCTGTGCTGAAACCTGCGAAAGGTTTTCAGTGCCAACAAGAAGCCAGGCTATGGTATCAGGCTGCCCACAAATGTTCTGTTTTCTGTTGCCACCACACATCAGCACTCTCTTAATTGGGCACGGGCAGGTTTTTTTTTAACTCCGGTCATCCCTACAACGCAAGACGCAGAAAGTGGGTGCAGTTTCCTGGCCAACAAGTGCTACCTGTCTGAGGTCAGTGTTAATCTGGACACTGCGGCCATCCAAGTCAGGCGACTGAGGTCCTAGTAGGTGATTGAGGTCCGCTGCCAGAGGACAGAGTTGTATGGAGGGGCTCATGTCTGTGAGATGACCTGTCTATCTGACTGCTGCTGCATTCAGAGACCAAGATCCCGCAGCACTTAGCCTGTTCTCCTTCTTTGGTCAGGCACAACAGGCGCACGATAGCCCGGCGCATGTCTCTGCTGGTCAGAGTGTAAATGATGGGATTCAGTGCTGAATTAATCATGGCTAGCCCCAGGAAATAATCAGCCTTATAAAGAATCCTGCAAGTCCCTGCTGTGCATGAAACATCCAGAAGCAGCACGATGAACAGCGGCAACCAGCAGGCGATGAAGGTGCCCACCACAATGGTAACAGTTTTGAGTAACGCCATATATTTCTGACACCTTCTGGACACCATGCTTCTCGATGTGCCTTCCATAGGATTGTTGCATTTCACTAAACGATAAATCCGAACGTATAATATAACGATTGCAAACAAGATTGATACAAAGATCAAGATGCAAACTAGAATATATTTCTTGGAGTACAGTGGCAGCACTGTGGAGCATTCTGACAAGTTCCCAATACAATTCCACCCCATGATTGGGAGACTTCCGAGGAACACCGAGATAGTCCAGTCTGCAGCCACAAAGAAGCGTATCCGCCACTTCTTATCTGTATTGTACAGTTGCATTCTCACCATGGTAACATGCCTTTCCACCGCGATGGCCAGGAGACTGAAGACGGAGGCTGTGAGTGTGATGAAAACGCCCCCCTCTCTCAAGAACCACAGGATCGGGGTCAGCTTCAGTGTGTTGGCACCGGACAGCAGGATGTTGACCATGTAAGCGGCTCCTGCCAGCATGTCAGATAGAGTCAGGTTGGCCAGCAAGTAGTACATGGGCTTGTGGAACTTGCTATTCTTCCAGATGGCGATGAGAACCAGTAAGTTCTCAAATATTATAAAAAGACAAACTATTAGAAACACGATCGTGTGAACCTTCAACCCCGTCTGGTATCGGCTCGGACTCAGTTTCCCAGTGTAATTATAGTGCAAGACAACCGTCTCATTGTTGTAGTATTCACTGAACCTGGCGCTCACTGAGGTGTCAACTGCTGCGTGTGCCACATCCATTCTGCTCAGTCTTCTAACCGAAGTTTACTTCTTCAACCTTCTCCTTCCTCGAACCTCAGAATGACTGCTCGGTCAGAACGTACCTGAACATCGGTCCCCGGTAAGTACATGGAGTTTAACTGCTGAATAAATGACTGATGTTTGATCTGTTCCTTTGAGTCAGTTGATGCTGCACTTTGCATTGAATGCAACGAACCGTCGGTTAGCGAGCTGGCGGAGAAGGATACCGGGTGGAGTATCCTGTATAGTGCAGGGTTGTCGATGCCCTTCGGACAGATTCACCAGGTGACAGTAAACGGCCCGGGATGCCGCAGAGTTCACAAAAATCATCAGGAATCTGGTGGTCACGTTCTGGACCACAACCGAAAATCGGCAAGAGCCCTGATATCAGGGGAAAAGAAACAAACAGTTAAAATACTTGTTGTTGATACCCAACCCCTCATCAAATATTTGCGTTTTTTACGTACTGAAAGTGTTTACCCGGAAAAAGGAAAGCCTCCAGTATTTCGATTTTAAGCATATGTTTAAAGTGAGATTTTCTGTGGTAGACGAAATGTGCAAGGCGGGGTGAAAGTTTGGGAAGTTACTGAACTAACTCAAGCGCAATTTAGAGACACTTCTCGTGGCACGGTAAACACGGACAAATGATTACTAGCAAAAACAATTCGCAATCCGAAAACACTTACGGTGGAGGAGGAATACACAGCGTTGGCTGTTCCTGGTGACCCCGAGAGCTCAGTGTGAGCCGCTCTGAGGGGACTGGCAGCTTCTAACAGCTGGCAGAATTTAAAGTGCCGGGCTTGATAGAGCCGGGCGAACTTTCTGGGCGGGACAAGGCACGGTGGGAGGGTTTCGATTCTGTTACTGCCTGAACTGGGCATAAAAACAGATAACAACTCAACCAGCATCTGGGGGGACAAAAAGAAACAAAAAGCCTTTCGAATGCGTACAACGGGTCAGATTTATTATCGGGCTGGGGGAGTCCATTGATAGAACAGGTCGAACAGATAGGAAGGGAGTACAGTAAGTAAAAGCTGAGGACACGTGAGCAATGCAGTGCCTTAGAGAGAGTTCATCAAACTCCAAACAAGTTGTTTCAAGACTGGAACTGTAAAGTATCAAAACTATGCTAAAGTTAATTTCGGGTTGCAGAAAAAAGTGAAGGTTAATAAGGGAGCAAGTATCCCCAGAAGAGAGGGCTGGGAAACGTGAACGTGAGTAAATAGTTACCGTTTTGCCAATAGAGTACAATGCATTCTATGGCAGGGAGTCATTTAAGGTTTGACCAGCACATTCCTGGTGCCGTTTGGACTGGATACAGGATATTCGCGTATCCTGTCCCACAGTAGTTGGCGAGGTAGTAGCTTTAAAGGGAGAGCTGAATGTCCATTATCAGTACAAGAGTTGTTCTGTTTACAACAGGGAAGTGAGAAGAAGCAAAACAGACCAGCACCCATTGAAGTTGCAGACTTTTGAGTTAATATTTCAAAGTGCTATTTCCCTCATAATACAGCCGTCTCCAGTGCAAGGATGGAGGAAAAGTTTGAAAGGAGGGAGTATTATCTCTCTCATATCCGGAAAACACTGGAGAAATAGCTGAGGAAGTTTAAAACAAAAGAGTAACAAAGGAGTGGAGGCAAGAAATCCTTTACAAAAACAGCAGAAAATGCTGGAAAACTCTCTACAGGGCTAACTGGCATTTAAACAGAGAAAAAGTTAGAAGTATTAACAAATACAATTTGACTTGGTGATTTTTTTTCAGGATTTTGTGTTTATTTTTGCTTAAAATGAATTCCATTCTAATGGAAATTGCTATTGTAATGTTAATAGAAAAAGTACTTACAATGCTGAGAATTCAGTTTCTTGAGCTCTGTATAATCATGTAGGGATGCAACCTTTCACCATTTACATTCATGCTCGTACATGCCCACATTGCAACATTATTGAACTTCATATTTGGCACTAAAACAAATATTGCATGGAATTCTTAAAAGTTGTACCTACAGAGAAAGTAAATACAATTTCTGACATTAACAGTATAACTCCTGATTTGCACTTTCAGGAATACAAACTGATAATACAGAATGTACCTTGCTAGTAGTGTCATTTTAAAAGAGGGAGAACATAAGAACAGAGCATTATTTAAATTGAAGAAAACTGCAGAAAGCTGCAACCAAAGGGACTTGGAGGTACTAGTGCTCAAAGTACAAAAGATAATCAGGAAAGCTAATGGAATATTGGCCCTTATTTCAAGAGGGTTGGAGTAAAAGAACAGGGAAGTCTTTCTGCAACTGTGCAAGGTGCTGGTGAGACCACATCTGGAATACCGAGAGCATTGCAGATTTTGTTCATCCAGCTCCACACTTTGTTGTCTTGGATTCTCCAGCATCTGCAGTTCCCATTATCTCTGATTGCAGTTTTGGTCCCGTTACTTAAGGAAAAATATTATTTCATTTGAGGCAGTTTAGAGAAGTTTACCTAGGATGACCCATGGTATGGAGGGATTGTCTTGTGAGTCAACAGGACTATTTATTGGAATTTAAAAGACTGAAACGTAACCTTAAGGGTTCTTAAGGGGCTTTGCAGAATAAATTCTGAGAGGATGTTTCCCCTCATGGAAGAGTCCAGGACCAGAGGGCATAGTCTCAAAATAAAGGGAGACCAGCTGAAGACTGAGGTGAGGAGGAATTTCTTCAGAGTATTGTGAATCTCTGGAACTCTTAGCTGCAGACAGATGTGCTGGCAGTTTTTTGTGTATATTTATAAGGCTGAGGTAGATAGACTCTTGATCAATCGGGAAATTAAGGGCAAGAAAGTGGATATGAGGAATGTCAGATCAGCCATGATCCTGTTGAATGGTAGAGCAGGTTCGAGAAGCTGACCAGCCTACTCCTGTTCCTATTTCTGATAGTCATATTAAATGCATTCCTGTTGACCTCAGTCTGAGCCACACTGCGCTACTGGAAAGTACTTAAAATTAACTCTACAGTTAATAAGCTTTATAGTGAAGTTGTTGTAAGAAGTTGAAGGTGGAAAAGGTGGAGTAAAATAGTAGGGGTGGGCAGTTGCAGTTGTGAGCCACTGAGAGCTTAGAACTACAATTGTAAATTACCACTAATCAGTAGTCATTAAGTTTAATGTCTTTCTGTATTATGAACCTGAAAGATATTTTCAAATTGTCTTTTTGTATCTTCATGAATCACCTTAACAATGCGTTCTTTACTTCTAAATATCTGGGTTAAGATAGTGTTATGTTCCTGATTATCAAATAGAAATAATACTGTGCCTTAAGCCTTGATTGAATCATTTCCTTCTCTATGTTTTAAAGATGACTTGCTTGTGGCTAAATTTTGCTACCACTGTGGGAAAAGCCTGCTTGCACTCTGCTTTATGACCAACCCAGTTAAGATTAGTAAACAAATGTATAACAAATAGCTAGGTCAAAACCAAATCAAAACACTAGGTGAAGCAGCATATATTAGCCATATGGTACAGGTATCTATAACGTACCCTGATGGGCAGCTCTGTGGTGTAGTGGTAGTGTCACCACCTCTGAGCTGGAATACCCTAGATTTGAGTCCCACCTGCTCCAGAAGGTGTGTAATTACATTATCAAATAGATTGTTAAGGAAAAATATAAAGAATGACCCCATGCTTTGAGGGACCCTCTTGTGGTGCAGTGGTAATGTGCCTACCTCTGGACTGAGGGGCCCAGGTTCAAGTCCCAGCTGCAGCAGAGATGTGTAATCTCTGAAACTAGGTTAAATTAAAAAGAGTATTCTGATTAATGGTTCTCATTTATGATTTCCGATGCTTTTGAGCAGTGTTTGGTAATCTAACGATTATTGATAGGATTTCACACTGTTCAATTGGTGTTAGTTACAAGATGCAGACAGAGTGTAATTTGGAGCTGTGTCCCTAGGGATTTCTGCTAGACCAGCTTGTCACATATGTGTGTATAAATTAGCCTTATTTGGAACTAGCTTTGATGCAGTTTATTATGGACTGTGTAAATTGAACTTCCATCGCCAGAAATTAATGTTGACAAGTTCACCATGGACATTCCTGATTATGACCTGAACATACTATGGAGTTGTCTCAAGGTAACTAGTCTTACGTCAGGCCAGCCTCAGAATACACAGAGCTTTCTACAGCTGATTTAAGCAATGGTTGACATTTTTGTCATTCCCCTGTGGGGTGGCCACTGAATAGATCTTCCTAAAACTTTAAGAGTATCATATTGGAATATTCTGTTTCTGATTTAACATTGATATTTTGAAGTGGGATGAGCATTTACTGTTAAAAAATACATACTGTTATCTGGGATGTTCTTGACAACATTTGGGTCATCTTACTTCACAAGTTTAGAAGACAGAATAATGCCAGAACCACTTCACACTGAGTCTGAATTTGCATTGTGAATTGGGTGCCATGAGTCAGTTGACTCTAAAGAGAGGCAAACTGAGTTCCCTCTCTGGGCAGATGATATGGGATTCTGGATTTGTTATTGTTACTGTATGTAAATGGAATCCAAACACCACCACACTTCCATTGCAATTACAATGATTACAGGCTTACATCCCTGGCTCTCTGTGCTTTTCCAATGATTTCCTACCCATTTTTACCTGTCTTCCCTACTTTTCCATTGCACCAAATTTTAGCATTTTTCAAAATCCCCTATATCTTTTTAATATTTTTCTCTGGAACTTAGCTAGGTAACAGAGCAGTGTTTGATTTGGTTTGGGAGGAATGTTAGTCTGATCTCTACAGGCAGAATTCCAAAACAATCAAAGATATAATCGTTAAAATCTCTTATCAGTATGCCTGTGTCCTAAAAATATTCTGTCATTTTCATAACTGTAAAATTACTACATTTAAATATTTCAGTGAAGTTTGAATACGTAGGTTGGCATATATCCAGTATGATTCGATACTTAATTCATCTAGAACCTTCTCAGCAAACTTTTGCCAAATAAATACATTTTACAGAGAGATGCTGCTTCCAGTCAGCTCTTTGTTTTGTAGATTGCCCTTTTATAGACCTTCTGCAGCTCCACAAGTCATTGATATTTTCCAAAGTAGTATATCTATATGTATACAGATATGTTCTACACCCTATAAAATACTTGCTGAATTGATCTTAGTAGGATAATAGTAGGATAATCCTTAGTAGGATACAGAAGGGCCTGTACTGTGCTGCATTGTTCTATGTTCTATGTACCAAAGTTAAATATTGGGAATTCTAGAAATCTAAAATCAATAAAAAGAAAATCCTGAAAATGCTCAAAAGATCTGACAGTATCTATGAATTGGGAACAGAGATAATATTTTGAGTCTATCATTTTGCATCAGAACTTTGTCTTTGACCTGAAACATTAACTGTGTCTCCCTTTGCACGAGTGTCCCCAGACCGACTGAGTATTTTCAACATTTTTTTTAGCTTTGATCATGGTTTTCTAAGTTATACAGAACACTCCATCAATAAAATTTAAACCTGAAGCTAATTACAACCATAAATCCAACATGATGGGATAATAATCCTTTCTCTGTGAACATTTCCATGAAAATACAGCTTTAAGTAGTTTTTTTTCAATGGAGCTGTCCAAATCTTGTGATCTAGTAGTTAGTAAATTGCTGTTCTTCAAGTCAGATGTAGGTCAGACAATACCAATAAAACTGTAGTGACTATCATACTGCAAGTTTAAAAGTAAGTCTTTAACATAATTTTTTCTCACTCCTCTTTTCAATAACTCTCTCACCTCCTCATATTCATGAGGTTTATTGAGAAAGTGCAGTTGCACAAATGAGGACTGTTTCCTAGTTTCTCGGTCAATCAGCTATTTTTCCTGTCTGAGCCAGGATAATCACTCTTGGGCAGGATATTCGATTATAGAGTAGGGCAGGCAACCCATCTGAGGCTGACTCAATCCTCATCTATCACCCTCATATACTTTACAATCAGAGTAGTTGGTTGTTGATCAATGGCTAATTAGCCTTCTCTAATGTGATAATATTATGGCTACTCACTGCCATAAGCACCTGATTCATTGGGTCAACCTTTCGGTAATTATGATAACCCCTGGACCATATCTGAGTGAAGAAGGAAAGGAAACAATGCCAATTTATCAGGGTAGATGCATAATTAGTTTACTGACTGAGATTATTACATTGCTTTGAATGGAATTATTTATGTGAATTTGTGCCCTTTTGCGACAGACTGAAAAAATAAATATTACATAACAGAGGAGACCATTTGACCATTTATGCCTGAGTCATTACTAGTTCTTCTACACAGAAGATCATGATGGACTGGGAATTTTGGAGTTGAGTTTGTAGTCTCTGGTAATGCAGGAAGCTCAGAACCAGTTAAGGACTAAGACTTTTGAACATAGGCACTGCTTTTGTTTGCGAGTTTTGAGAAGATTTGTAGCTCAGGTTGAGGTTCTGGATGTGAGTTTGCTCGCTGAGCTGGAAGGTTAGTTTTCAGATGTTTCGTCACCATTCTAGGTAACATCATCAGTGAGCCTCCGACGAAGCGCTGGTGTTATGTCCCACTTTCTATTTATCTGGTTAGGTACCTTTGTTTGTCGGCTCCTGGTTATGTGAATGATAGATGAGTAGGTGAGCATGATGACTTACCCAAGTAAGGCAATTTAACTTCAGTATTTAAATGGGGCATCCCAAATATGTAATTAGTTGGAATTTGAAATTGGGAGAACAACAGAATTAGTGGTAGTATGGAGATAGCTGTATATGCTTGATTGATGTCTCCCTGATGAATTGCCAGTGTACTTTTTACACACAGCCAGCCCCACTGACAGGGAGAAGTTGCATGTGAAACAGAGAAGATGTTTAAAGTTGCCCATGAGATCAAAAGTGAGGGTGTGTTGGAACTGAAAAGTAGAATGACCTAAGCAAGTCAGGAAAGAGGCATATCACTCATCACACCAAACTGCATATACTGACCCATGCCTGCCACCATTTGTTATATTATGCGTCTGACTCAAAATGTCCTAATTATGAAGACAGGAACCTGTCTTAGCAAACAAGATTGCCCCAAAATATGCCAACTGATGAAAGCCCACAGGGTGGTTGAAACTATTTGTACTTCACCTCACTTACCCACTTCATGATGAGCTATTTAATCTACCTACTGCCCACATTCCATCTCAGTGCCCCATATGAAATAGTCTTCCTGAGAAAGATCTACCAGCAGACATTCTTGCAATCAAGAAATGGGAAACATAGAAAGTCATTCATGGATTTCATGTGATAAACTCCATCTGTTGAGTGGCAGGCTTTGAACTACGACAGTGATAGCAGTCCTTACTAAATGGGTTAAAAACAAGCCAGGGCCCCTGTGTAGCCAACTTCAATTATTGGGGCCTTAGTACAAACTCTGTATGCACTTGTGGAAATATTTACATAATACTGCATTTTACTGAGCAGTGTCCACTCTATGGACACAGTTGCAGACTTATCACCTGAAGTTTAGCAAATGAGGCTAACGTTTGGCTCCAGGGATTTGCATTTGCTAACTAAAATAAATAGATTTTTTCCCCTACTTACTGAATAACAGAGCTTAGAACATGAAGGAGAAGTAGAGGTGGTACTGCAGCCATCTTACAATAGAAAGTTGCAAAGTAGGAGGCATGGGATATAAGTGAAGCCTCAACAGAGCTGCCATAGAAATGACAAGATGGCTTCTTCTAAGTTTTCGGATGCCACAATTAAATATCACATAGTTCACTCATGGTGACTTGAAGTCAATACTGAGCAAAAGTTCATGTGCATAATGATCACTTTAAATATTTTTGCTAATTGACGTCTTTAATCTTCCATCTGCCTTTCATGCTTCATCTAAGAAGTAATCCAATAAGGTAAAGAAGACTTCTCAGATGGGTTAACTTTCTGAGGATGCACTGTCACAGAACTCATTTAATGCAAGTACCAACTCAGATGCTTATGTCTGTAAGATGCATTCAAAACTTGCACATACTTTGGCAATAATTTGTTGCCCTACAATCTTCACCATCTAGAAGGATAAGGTAAGTGGAAATGTTACAATTTCTAGGTTCCCTCCCATGCTTCAAAACATTCTAACTTGGAACTTTATCACCACTCCATCATTGCTGGGTCCATGTGTGTGTTTAGGCCTGAACACTCCCTCATAGTTAGTTCTGAATTTTAGCTGTGTAGTCTGGTCTGAGCTATTATCATTTATGCTGTGGTGCCTTTCTGGGTACTGTGGAAGTGGGGATGGTGGGAGATGTGCTCATTGTTGCTGCTTTATGCAGAATCTGCTACTGTTTCTGTGCTACATGGTCTGAACAACAGACGTCTGAATCAGGGCTAAATTGTGCAATATTTATCTAATGGTATCAATCTGGTCCCCTTTTCAGGGGCCATCATATCCTAATGCTCAGAGGACCCTGGCCAAACTTTATTAATGTGTGCTATATTACTGAGAAACTACTTTGCTGGAGAGCTGTACAACAGATAATGGGAACTGCAGATGCTGGAGAATCTGAGATAACAAAGTGTGGAGCTGGATGAACACAGCAGGCCAAGCAGCCCCCTGACTGAGGATGAACGGTCAGATCTCAATAAGGGGCACACCTTTGTCCCCCTCCACCTGCACATCAACAAACACCAGTCATGCAGGTCACGTCTGGGTCTTCTGACCAGAACTGTCCAGACAGAAAATGCCGCTTAATCCTTGGAATCTCTAGTCCAGAAAACTGGAAGATGTGTTGAGGTGATAGAATGGATGATGCTTATCCATAAGAGCTACAGAATTGTGCCATGTAAGATCTTGAAGACATTTTTCAGATCAGACAACACCTTCGGCAACCTATAGTGCATCAGCATCATCGTATTACAGCCATGACTTCTTTCTGAAATTTCCTCAGTGGAACTGTGTTATGTGTTTTCCCTTTTCACTAACTGTAAATGTCTTGATGCTGCTGAGGTTAGCATTTTCTGTATAGTCCCAATTGCGAGTGCAGCCTAACGGTTTAATCTTTTTTTGTGATTCATGTTGTTCAATAAAATTTAAGGCTGCAGATGGATGGAAGCCTTCACACTCTCTACGGCACTCTCTCGTTCAATCAAAACAAAGTTTTATGTTAATATCGGCTCTATGGAGAGGGTAGCTGTTGCTCTGACAGGGTTAGAATGTGGTGTTATGCTCAGAATGGCTAACCTCTCAGATGTCATTCTCATAATTACAACTAAAATGACAACCACTCATATGACTGAAGATGACAAGTGAATGTGATAATTATTTATATTGAAGTGTCAACTGGGACGAGCTATGTGCCTTGTAAGTTTGTTCCCTCCCAGTACGTATTATCTGCAGTTGAGATGGAGAGAACTTATTGGTTTTGAACTTTTGGGCTAGCAACCTTGGGGGCATTTATAACTATAGGGCCCAGAAATCCTCATTGTGTCCTACCCAGATTCATGTTCACTCTGTTCATCATGAACTTCACACAGGGCTGAGGGTGGCAGGTAGGGTGAATGTGGATGACTTGGAGTACTTTGGAGTATACTAAGAAGAGATCTTTGGAGACTTCTGCATGTGTTCCCTCCACCAGTTTGCTCCTTACAGCAATATCCAATTTGTCAGCGTGGAAGGGTGCCTGAAGTGAGGTCGGGGTCCTTTGACGCCCCCTGTTGCTTAGCTCAGCACTAATAGCTAAAGTGCTGGAGTGCAGGCCCTCTGCATATTTTCCCTCTAAATCTTTCCTATTTATGTATCTCTTCAAGTGTCTATTAAATGTTGCAATTGTACTTGCACCTATGACTTCCCCTGGCAGTTCATTCTACAAACAAATCACTCTCTGTGTGAAAAAATTGCCCCTCAGGTCCCTTTGAAGTCATTTTTCTGTCACCATAAAAAATATGCTCCATGTAGTGATGGGAACATGGTCAGCCAGATGGATTTCATAGAATTTGCAATCCCTGATTGGAGTGTTAACCTGATCCAATGAGTGAGTCCTGGCTAACAGATATAAACAGGAATGTCAGTGGATCTGTTCACTCTAGGAGCTGGTTCTGAGTTTGCTGCGTCAGTGTCATGTACTGCGCATGTGCAAATAAAGAGTGAGTTGGTGATGGGATACCAGTCTTCATTGACTCATTTCAGTGATGAGAGAAAAACTCACCCCTGAAGATATTCGCTTGCAACAGTCATCTTTAAGTTGGGGTAAGCATTTCTGGCAACTTGCCATTATTTGGGAAACTTGATTCGTTTGATCCTGCTGTCGAAGACTGGGCCCAGTGTTTGGAAAAATGCATTATTTTTTCTTGGCAAATGACTTTGGGGCAGATGAAAATCAGTAAATGATTCTTCAGACAGCTTGTGGATTCGCAGCTTTTTCGGTTATTAGAAGCCTAACTTTCCCTGAGGTATAGGATACTGAAACCTTTCAAATTTTCATGGATTTAGCAAAGTAATATTTCAACTCCATGCTTCCTCTAATTCTGTGACACTTGCGGTTTTACTCAACAATTCGAGAAGCAAGGGAAATTGGTTTGGGATTTTTCACGAAGTTAAAATGAATGGCAGAGGCACATGATTTTGGTTTAACCAGAAATTAGATTCTGAGAAACCGTTTGTATTGTAGGATTAATGATGTGATCATGCAGAAGCACCTACTAACTGAAGCCAACTGGATTTCAGACAGGCACTACTACTGACTTTGTCATTGAAGAATGCAGAAAGTGGAGCATTTGAGCTACAGGATATACCAATGGAAGCTGATACCCGCACCAGGCAACTGAGCTTGGGGAATGCCACTTGAGTGAAGGCAGTTGCATAGTCGTACTCAGGACATATCCTGAGCAGAGGGACTCTAGGTCAGCCTATAGTAAAACCCCAAAACAAAGCCGAACATCGGCCGAATGGCTAAAATTTTCTCAAGGACCTGGGCCAACAGACTATTGTCGTTGCTGCCTATATGAGGAGTTGAGACAGCAATGAGTCCCACTAGCCTTGAGTTAGGTAAGAGAACTCGTAGGCCTGGGTAGTCCTAATACCTCTGCTTTAGAACAACTAAATTGCTTAATTGAAATAACTGAATGGAGGCCGGTATCCTGTCATCAAGTCATTCTTTATTTACACGTGCACGTGGACCCTGATTGGCTACCCCAACCAGTCCCTAGAATGAGGAGATTCACTGACACTCCTGTTTATATCTGTCAGCTAAGCTCACTGATTAGCCCAGCTTAACTGCCCCAGTCAGGGATCTCATACTCAATGTGATCCAATCAATGTGATTAAAGATGAACCTGGCCAACATTGTTCTGATCACCACATCCCTCCTCCCCAAGTTCAGTGATATAGGTCTATGTTTTCTCTTGTAGCTTTTCCCGGGACATCTTTGCCTCAGGCCTAGTTCCTCAACTTTAACTCAGAAACAGGTAGCCTCTAACAGACAGTAGCCCATCTCTAGTGTAATAAAATGTGTGGCTGGATGAACACAGCAGGCCCAGCAGCATCTCAGGAGCACAAAAGCTGACGTTTCGGGCCTAGACCCTTTATCAGAGAGAGGTCTAGGCCCGAAAGTTCAGCTTTTGTGCTCCTGAGATGCTGCTGGGCCTGCTGTGTTCATCCAGCCTCACATTTTATTATCTTGGATTCTCCAGCATTTGCAGTTCCCATTATCACAGCCCATCTCTAGTGCCTGGTGCATGTGAGGAAAAATACCTCCTCTTCTCCAAGTGGTGATGGTATTGAGGCTACATCCATCCTGGACTCAGGTTTCTTCAATGCTGTACAGAGGGGAAGAACCCACAGTTTCTGACAGACTTTCTGGCTGCTCTGAGGGGCCAGGTATGTTTTGCTCTTGCCCCACTCGTGAGGTTGCAGCTTTCCTGTAAACCACAGGTTTGTTCAGGACTGTCTCACTGAGCTGAACTTTGTTTGTCACAGGACCTGACATCTCATTGACCTTGCTTCATACCTACGCAGGGTCATTTCTGTGAATTAGACACTAAGCTCCGTTTCCAGAAGTAAACTGCTTCTCTCACTTGGAGAAGGCATACGGCAGGCATTGGTGTTCCTGCAGCCATTTCAAACCCTTCCCCTATGTCTGGGAAAATTAGGTTTAACCTGGTGCAGAGTCTTTTCCCTTTTGTTTGTTTTATTAAAATGCAATACCTTGCATTTGTCCAAATTAAACCCCATCTGCCTCTCCTCAGGCCATTGTTCCAATTGATCAAGATCCCTTTGTAATCTTAGATAATCTTTTCACTGTCCCCTATACCGCCAATTTTGGTGTCATCTACAATCTTACTAACCATGCCTTCCATAGGCTTGTCCACATAGTTTATATAAAACGACAAACAACAGTGGACTCAGCACACATTCTTGTGGAACACTGCTAGTCACAGGTTTCCAGGCTGCAAAACAACCCTACACCATTATAAGATAATAAAATGTGAGGCTGGATGAACACAGCAGGCCAAGCAGCATCTCAGGAGCACAAAAGCTGACGTTTCGGGCCTAGACCCTTCATCAGAGAGATGATGAAAGGTCTAGGCCCGAAACGTCAGCTTTTGTGCTCCTGAGATGCTGCTTGGCCTGCTGTGTTCATCCAGCCTCACATTTTATTATCTTGGAATCTCCAGCATCTGCAGTTCCCATTATCTCTCTCTCTACACCATTATAGCCTGTTTCCTCGCATCAAGCCAATTTTGTATCAAACTGACTAAGTCTGCCCCACTCTCATGTGATCTAATTTTACTAATTAGTCTATCATGCAGAACCTTGTAAAAGTATCTGAACTGCTGCTACAATGTATGTCTTCTTTCTCTGTGAAGGAAGAAATAATGTCTTAAGGGACTGTTCTCTTCTGGACGGAGTCTGTGCCGCTGCCACAGGTGCCTGGAGGAGTTACGAAATAGGGGTAGGAGCTTCAGCATGTTAAAACACATTTGTAATGGCTGTAACAGGAGAGAAGCAGAGCACCTGGCAACTTTTTTTGCCAGGACATGGCATCACAACATGAGTGGTCAAAATCCTCTCTAGCTATAACAAGATCTGTATTTGTCGGAGTTTAGGAGACAGATGTTCGGTACCCCATCATCTACTTTACTCTCTCCAATCAGTTGTGGGCTGTTTACTTCTGAAATAGAGAAAGGAAGGGATTACGTGAACAGCGCTATTAATATTTTTTGTTAAGATGCAGCCCAATGTACGTGGAGGAAATGGTCATTGGCAAATGTGAGAACGCCATGATTGCCATTTCTGGGACTGAAATTGGATTACGGATAGAGAAGATACCATATGGATCACAGAACACAAAATCATGTTTCATTTTGAGTTGGATACCGAATTGCCTAATAGTTTCATCGCTGTCTTTTGAACCTTGCAATTTCAATTGTCAGAAGGTCTTTTACAGTCTACTCTTTAGAGATGTTACGAAATATTGGTAACTCGGGTAAATTGGTTGGCTGTTGGTTTGTTCGCCGAGCTTGGCAAGTGAATTGCAAACGTTTCGTCTCCAGTGGAGAATCACCCACCTACGCACTGGCGATGTCGTCTCGACTGGAGACGAAACGTTTGCAATTCACTTGCCAAGCTCGGCGGACAAACCAACAGCCAACCAGTCTACTCTTTATATGGCCTCTATATATTACCACCTACCCCTTATCAGGGAATAATATGGAGCAATGGGGAAAATGATTATACTACTTTTTAATTAAAATTCATCAAGAGAACAGATTTCTAGTGTGCTGGAGTTATGAAACTGAATTTAAAATCTTGTGACTACTGGGGTAGTATGCTGGAAATCAAGCCTTGCTATTCTTGGAGTTGTCACAAATTTGACAATTTGAATAAGTCACCAAATTACTTAATTTTTAAAAATATTTAATCCATTTTTCTAATCAACCTGTTCAGAGATGTTTTTACACATTTCTGGAGCGGGTGGGACTTTAATTTGGGCCACTCAGTCCAGGGATAGGGTCATTACCCAACTTAACCCATCTAATTCAGATTCAAAGCACATGAACACTGCAATTTTACCCTTAGCAAGAAAATATTTATTGTAATCAAAATTTTTTTTTAAACCAATGGCAGAAACTAGGAAAATTGACTGATTAATTTGTAACTCTATAGCTTCCTATAATGTAAGCTCTAAACTTTACTGAAAGGTTCCATACACGCACAAACAGGCGAACAAGGAGACAAGACAAGACATGACATATATTGTGGGTGGGGATGGAAATAAAAAGCCGGAGAAGTATGGTTTGGAATCAATCAGATCACAGACATCAATGAGTTTCTTTTGACGCCTTCAGATTTATTGCTAATGACATTAGGTTATGGATACATCAATTCTCAGTCTTTCATTGCTTAAGGACCTGACCCTTCGGGGCCTCTGAAGGTGCTTTCTTTCATTTTTCCTTTCAATAGATTTGCTGAGAAAACAACTTACACAGAAAGGTGAGGGTGAGGTGAAGCTAGCTGTAAGGGATTTTTTTTGTTTACTTATCCACACCAAAAGGGAAAGAGAGAATGACGTGGATGCTGTTTTTCTTTGCATGCTAGATGTTATTATATGATCCACTTTTTATACATATATAAGCTTTGCCTGCAACGGTAGTAGATTCGCCAACTTTAGGTACATTTAAGTCGTCATTGGATAAGCATATGGACGTACATGGAATAGTGTAGATTAGATGGGCTTCAGATCGGTATGACAGGTCGGCACAACACCGAGGGCTGAAGGGCCTGTACTGTGCTGTAATGTTCTTGGTTCTGTGTTCTATATATAATGAGCAAGAGGCTAGCCAGGCAGATGGTTGACACACTCAAGGACAGGGAAGGGAATTTGTGTGTGGAGCCAGAGGAAATGGGTGAGGTATTAAAGGAGTATTTTGCGTCAGTATTCACCATAGAGAAGAACTTGATAGATGATGAGTCTGGGGAAAGGTGCGTAGACAGTTTGAGCCACATTGAGATCAAAAGGGAGGAAGTATTGGGGCTCTTGAAAAACATGAAGATTGACAAGTTCCCAGGGCCTGGTGTGATAGATCCCAGAATACTGATAGAGGCAAGGGAGGAAATTGCTGGGGCCTTGAAGGAAATCTTTGTATCCTCATTGGCTGCAGGGGAGGTCCCAGAGGATTGGCTATTCTCCAATGTTGTTCCTTTGTTTAAGAAGGATGGCAAGGATAATCCAGCTAATTACAGGCTGGTGAACCTTACATCAGTGGTAGGGAAATTGTTGCTGAGGATTCTTTGAGACAGTTTGATTCTCACATGGAAATAAGTGGGTATTTTAGCGAGAAGCAACATGGTTTTGTTATGGGGAGGTCGTGTCTCACTAACTTGGTTGAGCTTTTTGAGGAAGTGATGAAGATGATTGATGAGAGCAGGACAGTGGTTGTTGTCTACATGGACTTCAGTAAGACCTTTGACAAGGTCCCTCATGGCAGGTTGATAAGAATGTAAAGTTGCACAGGGTCAGAGATGAGCTCGTAAGATGGATTAAAAAAAACTGGCTCAGTCGTAGAAGACAGATGGTAACAGTGGAAGTGTGCATTTCTGAATGGAGGGTCGTGACTTGTGGTGTTCCTCAGGGATCAGTGTTGGGACCTTTGCTGTTAGTTATATATTTGACTTGGAGGAGAATGTAACTAGTCAGATTTGTAAATTTGCCCATGACACAAAAAATTGGTGGAATTGTGGATAGCAATGAGGACATTCAAAAGATACAGCAAGACATAGATCGGTTTGTGACTTGGGCAGTGAGATGGCAGATGGAGTTTAATCTGGAAAAATATGAGGTAATGCATTTTGAAAGATCTAATTCAGCTGGCAGAATCCTTAAGAGTACTGATAGTCAGAGGGATCTGGATATACAGGTACACAGGTTGCTGAAAGTGGCAATGTAGGTGAAGAAGGTAATGAACAAGGCATACGTCATGCTTGCATTCATCGGCTGGGACACAGAGTTTAAAAATTGTCAGGTAATGTTGTAGCTTTATAGAACCTGAGTTAGGCTGCATTTGGAATATTGTGCTCAATTCTGGTTGCCACACCACCAGAAGGATGTGGTGGCTTTGGAGAGAGTGCAGAAAAGATTTACCAGGGTGTTATCTGGTATGGAGGGCATTAGCTTTGAGGAGAGGTTGGAGAAACCTGGGTTGTTCTCACTGGAATGCTGGAGGCTGAGGGGTGACCAATAGAGGTCTACAAGAGTATGAAGGGCGTGGACAGTCAGAAGCATTTTCTTGGGGGGGGGGAACAGTTATCGGGGCCGTGGGTTTCAGGTACGAGGGGTAAGTTTTGAAAGGTGATGTGCAAGGCAAGTTTTTTCATTTGTTTTTTCTACAGAGGATGGTGGGTGCCTGGAACTCGCTGCCAGGGGAGGTGGTGGAAGCAGATATGATAGTGACTTTTAAAGGGTGTCTTGTCAAATACATGATTAGGATGGGAATTGAGGTATATGGTCCCCAGAAAGGTAGGGGCTTTAGTCGTGACTGGCAGCATGTCGGTGTGGGCTTGGAGGGCCAAAGGACCTGTTCCTGCACTGTAACTTTCTTTTTTTCTATCCACACTCACACCCAAGGCTCCAGCCCTCTGCTCAGGAACCAGTCAAATGCTTGTTACTCATCTGAATTGACCTGAGCCCACAACAACTGGTCCCAGTTGAAAACTTCCAAAGACTGTTTGAGTAAAACTGTTGTGAATATGCAATAGCAGTGCTATTCTCTGTCGAATGCTCCCTCACTGGCAACAGAATAGTTTTAACTCTCAAAGTGTTCTAGTAACTTGTTCTTAAAAATTCGTACTTGGGGGGATGTTGGTGTTGCTGGCTGAGCTAACATTTATCACCTATTCTAAGGTGCAGTTGAGAAAGTAGTGTTGAGCTGCTTTCTTTAACTACTGCAGCCCATGTGCTGTGGGTAGTCCCACAGTGCCATTAGGGAGGGAATTCCAGGATTTTGACCCAAGAACACTGAAGGAAGGACAATGTATTTCCAAGTGAGGGTGATGATTGTTTTGGAGAGGAACCTGCCTGGTGATGGTGTTCCTATTATATCTCCTGTTCTTGTCCTTCTATTTGGAAGAGGTCATGGGCTTGGAGGGTGCTATCTAAGGAGTCTTTGTGAGTTTATGCAACGCATCTTGTAGATATACACATAGCTGCTGAGTGCTGGTGATGGAGGGAGTGGATATTTGTGGATGTGGTGTCAGTCAAGCAGACGGCTTTGTCCTGGATGGTGTCATTCTGGAATGCTGTTGGAACTGACCTCTTCCAGGTAAATGGAAAGTATTGGATCACACTTCGGACATGCCTCTTGTGGATGGTGGACAGTTTTTGGCAAGTTAGGAGCTGAGTTACTTGTTGCAGGATTTCTAACGTCTGGACACTGGGTTTATATAGCTACTCCAGTTCTATTTCTGGTGAATGATAATCCCCAAGTTGTTGATAAGTGGGGAAGTAATGACAGTAATATCATTAAATATTAAGGGATGATGGTTAGATTCTGTTATTAGACCATAAGACATAGGAGTGGAATTAAGGCCATTCAGCCCATCAAGTCCACTCCACCATTTAAATCATGGCTGATGGGCATTTCAGCATCACTTCCCTGCACTCTCCCCGTAGCCCTTGATTCCTTGTGGGATCAAGAATTTGTCGATCTCTGCCTTGAAGGCATCCAACGTCCCAGCCTCCACTGTACTCTGTGGCAATGAACTCCACAAGCCCACCACTCTCTGGCTGAAGAACTGTCGTCTCATTTCAGTTTTAAATTTATCCCCTCTAATTTTAAGGCTGTGCCCACGGGTCCTAGTCTCCCCGCCTAACAGAAACAACTTCCTAGCATCCACCCCTTCTATTATCTTGTAAGTTTCTATTAGATCTCCCCTCAGCCTTCTAAACTCTGATGAGTACAATCCCAGGATCCTTAGCCGTTCACCATACGCTAAACCTACCATTCCAGGGATCATCCGTGTGAATCTCCGCTGGACACGCTCCAGGGCTACTATGTCCTTCCTGAGGTGTGGGGCCCAAAATTGGACACAGTATTCTAAATGGTGCCTAACTAGAGCTTTATAAAGCCTCAGAAGCACATCACTGCTTTTATATTCCAACCCTCATGAGATAAACGACAACATTATATTTGCTTTCTTAATTGCAGACTCTACCTGCAAGTTAGCCTTTAGAGAATCCTGGACCAACACTCCCAGATCCCTTTGTACTTCTGCTTTACAAATTTTCTCACCATTTAGAAAATAGTCCATGCCTGTATTCTTTTTTCCAAAGTGCAAAACTTCACATTGAATTTCATCAGCCATTTCCTGGACCACTCTCCTAAACAGTCTAAATCTTTCTGCAGCTTCCCTACCTCCTCAGTATTACCTGCCTGTCCACCTACCTTCGTATTATTGGCAAACTTCGCGAGAATGCCTCCAGTCCCTTCATCCAGGTCATTAATATACAAGGTGAACAGCTGCGGCCCCAACACTGAACCCTGCGGGACACCACTCGTCACCAGTTGCCATTACGAAAAAGAGCCTTTTATCCCAACTCTCTGCCTTCTGTCAGACAGCCAATCCTCAATCCAAGCTAGTAGCTCACCTCGAACACCGTGGGCCCTCACCATGCTCAGCAGCCTCCCGTGAGGGACTGGTTGGGGTTGGTTATTGCTTGATATTTGTGTGGCATAAATATTACTGCCAATTGTCAGCCCAACTTGGATATTGTCCTGGTCTTGCTGCATTTGGATACAGATATCTTCATGTGTGAGGAGTCACAAATGGTGCTGAACTCTGTGCAATCAATAAGCATCCCCACTTCCGACCTTATGATGAAGGGAAAGTCATTGAAGCAGCTGAAGCCTGGGACACTACCCTGAGGAATTCCTGCAAAGATGTCTTGGATCAGAGATGACCAGCTTCCAACAACCATGACCATCTTTCCTTGTGCCACTTAGGATTCCAAACAGCAAACAGATTTTCCTCTGATTCCCATTGACTCTAGTTTTGTGAAGGCTCCTTGATGCAACACTCAATCAAAGGTGACCTTGATGACAAGGACAGTCACTCTCACCTCAGCGCAGGAATTCAGCTCCTTTGTCAGGTTTTGAACCAAGGCTAATTAGCCCTGCTAGAAGCTAAACATAGAGGAGAGCAGGTTGTTGGTAAGGTAGTGCTGATTGATGGCACTGTTGACAATCCCTTCCCTCACTTTATTGATGATAAAGTGTAAACTGATGGGTCAGTAATTGACTGGGTTGGATTTTTCCTTCTTCTTGTGCACAGGATGTACCTGGTAAGTTTTCCCACATTGTCAAGTAGATGCCAGTGGTGTTATTGTAATGGGACAACTTGGTGAAGGATATGGCAAATTATGGAGCACATGTCTTCAATATTGTTACTGAAATGTTGTCAGAGCCCATAGCCTTTGCAATATCTCGTACCTCTAGTCATTTCTTGATATCAAGTGTAGTGAATCAAATTGGCTGAAGACTGGTATCTGTGATGCTGGGCACCTCTTGAAGGAGGCTGAAATTGATCATCCTGTCAGCACTTCTGGTTGAAGATGGTTGCAAATGGTTCAGCCTTATTTTTTTGCTGCATACCCAGACTAGGAGCACTGTCCCTTAGAGCATGGATCTGCCCATCAGACATGCTGCCAAACTATTCTTTGTGTGGGGGATTTCAGTGTCCACCACAAAGTGCATCCTGCACCCTTGCACCTCTCAGTGCTTCCTGAGTGATGTTAGACATGAGTAGTATTGATTCATCAGCTGAGGGAAGGTCGTACCTGATGCCATGGAGCATCACAGGGTCCAGTATCAATGCTGAGGAGACTTAGTGCAACTCCCTCCTGCCTGTACAAGCATGCTGTCACCTGTACTGGGTCTGTCCTGCCAGTGTTTCCTTGGTTTAAAGCAACATCTCCCATTATTAACCCACATTGTATAAAACATATAAATGATCTTTGCAATAAGAAAAGGGAAACAGTTCTGTTTTATTTAGCTCATCCTCTCCCAATGCTCTGTTGTCTCTTGAGTCCATGTATAATGTAATATTTAATGCCCTTTCAATTAATCTATTATCCATGGGGTAAGTAAATTTCTTCTGACTTTCCTCCTATTCCTCTATCATTTATTAACTTATTTCAAGGTCCAGGATTAAAATGTGAAATAGAATGCAAGTCTCAGGAATGTTGCCTTGTAAAAATTCATGTGGTCCACTAATGCCCTTTAGGGATTGAAATCTGCCATGCTTATCTGGCCAGGCCTGTATGCAACTCCAAACCAACAGCAATGCATTTGACTATTGACTACCCTCTGAAACGGCCTAGCAAGGCATTGCTAAGTTAAAGGGCAGTTAGGGATGGGCAACAAATGCTGGCCTTACCAGTAACACCCCATGAAAGAATTTTCAAAACTTGTGCTTCCTAGAATTTGAACCCTTCACCCTTTGTGAATAATTTTTTGAATCACCACAAGCAATGGTTTTTCAAAGAAAACAAGTTTGACTTCCTTAACCTTGAGTTTGTTTGTCTTTGTATAATAATGGATTAATGGACTAACATATTATTCAACATATTAATTGAATAACATTCAAGTTGTAAAGACTGTTGAACCCAATGCCTCTGAAAGGATTTAATCAAATTCCTGTTAATTTGCAGATGCCATAATACTTTCACTAATCTAATGGAGAATTGTAGAGATTTTGCTCATGCTTGAACATGCCTAATTCACACTTGCTTTCATTCCCAAGGCAAAATAGTGCAGTTCAGGCTTCAATGAATGTCATTGTTTGAAGATAATAATAGTTTATGATGCTGTTTCAAAGCTGTACATGCCTATTGTATTTAGTAATGGTGGCAGACTCCATTAGTTTTTCACCTACATCAATTTATATAATTCTTTGGATTTTCTCTTAGCCCACCATGTTAATCCCAATCTCTTGATTGAAGATAGTTAATCTAATAAAGAGATTGTCTTTAGCTATATTTCTTTAATTAAAATAAAAATCAAATGGTAATAAAGGAACAAAAACAGAAGTTGCTGGAAAAACTCAGCAGATCTGGCAGTATCTGGGAAGAAAAAAAAAAGCAGAGTTGATGTTTCTGGTCCGGTGACACTTTCTCAGAATACCATGGTGATACATTGGGCCCAGTTGGAGGATTGAAGCTGCCAGGCCTATCAGGTCTTCTTGCCATAGCTTATGAACTTGCCTCATTATTGACCTACCCACCACTATAGCATCTCTTCCATCCAATTCTGATCCCATCATACCACATACCATTCCCAGAACAACTTGCCACTCAGCAGATATCCCTGAAATTACTGGTATCCTTTGTGCCCATTCCATCTTTTGTAGGCCTGTTGTGCACCCAGACAAGCACGGTCAATCTAGAGCTGCAGTACACAGTTCGTGACACTCATCCTGGATATGAAAGGCGGGGGAAATCTAATCAAATTCAGAGATGTTATTACGCACCACTGGAGCAGGTGGGATTTGATCCTGGGCCTCTAAATCCAGAGGTAAAGATGCTGCCAGAGCCCTGGGAAATTAGTGCATGTTTTGTGTGCAAGGACCTGGGGGCCCTGCTGGATGGAATGGTGCAGAGTTGGGACCTGTCTTCCCTTAAGACCATGAGTGGAGACGATGAGTTCAGATCATGTCAGCCTCATCTGAGGTTGCCGTCTGGATTAAAACACAACTTTCTGAAGGAACGGAGTAGAAAAGACTCAAGGTGGATGGTGGACTTCCCAACATTCAGTTCCTTACCCCTTATTTGGAGACCATCCTAACTATGACCGGCTCGAGTAGGTGACCCATTATTTCAAAGCCCCCTGGACTGGTATCAGAGACAGGCCTTAATATATCTGCCAGGACCCCCTGAGTGAAAAGTATCTCCTTTGACTTGACAGCGGCCTGCTGACAACCATAACAACCTTTGTTCCTTTGTGTCTGTGCTAAATTGAAAGGCAAGACACATGTACTTTTCCCCCTCAGCCAGAGATACCAGGTTCAAAACACAAAAAAGGCAAAGTAATGCAATGCAAGACAGGGATGCTATGAGCATCTATGCAGACTCAGAGACAATGTGTGGTATGTTAGTGAACAAAAGGCCCAAGAATCAGCCAAGTCCAGTCCATGAGTGCACAGTGTTCTTGCTGCGGCATTACAATGATAGTTGCCCAATGTATAGCATTGAAATGCAGAAGGGTTCTGTGAGTGGATTGGAGATCAGCCATGAGGGTTCTCAGAGGTTGGCGCATATTGGATACTACTGTCTGCGGATGTGGTGTGTATGTGGCTGGTGTCCATGGAGTGTTCTTTAAGATGTTGGTGCCTGGTGTCTCACTTAGGAGGTTACTTAGGAGTGACTGACTGTATTTGTCAGGTGCCTGCTCCCTCATTTCCATGTTGGATTTTCTTGACATGTAGCTTGTATGGTGAGTTTGTTAAGTGGCTAAGTTGATTATGAATTAGGCTGTCAACAAGGTGTTTAGTATGCAATAATCCCCCTTAATTGGCAATTTACCACTGTCTAGCAAGAAACGTACCACGTCACTTTCTATGCTGTTGACAAATGGAACGAGATGTTCCCCGAGATTGAAATCAGCCTCAGAGTTCTTATCCAATTCTGCCACAAATCTCTCTGTGGACAAGTTGTTCAGCCACCTATAAGATTCTACCCAGAGACAGCACCCCTTCTCTTTCTAGACTATCAGTCTGAGCCTGGGGATGCTGAACCACTAGAAGTAAAATATATGCAATGGCCCAGTTCAGATTCCAGTTTCTCAAACACAGTCACTGGGCTCTTTGAAGTAATATTAATGGAATACATACTGCTTTGAGAAATATAGGAACAGAAATAGGCCATTCAAACCCTCAAGCCTGTTCCCCCCGTCACATGGCTGAATGGTGACCTAACTCCAGATACCTGTCTTTAGCCCATATCCTTAATACCTTTGCTTATCAAAATTATCTGTCTCAGAATTAAAACTGTCAACTGATCTAGAATCAACTGTCGTTGGAGGAAGAAAGTTCCAAACCTCTACCTTCCTTTGTATGGTACATCCTCAGCATGTCCCAAAACACTTCACAGTCAACGCAATTGTTATCTAAGGAAACAAGTTCATCATACAGCTATGAAATGAACTACCAGATAATCTAGGGCATGAGAACAGGTTAAGCGTTCAAGTCTGTGGTGTGGAACTCGAACCCATACTCTAACTCCCACATGAGAGCACTACTCAATGAGCCAAGGTTGACACTTGTTTCATATTTCAGTCTCTACCTCCAACTTTCACCCCAATGTTTGTGTTTGCTCTTGAATATCTAATATTTGAACAGCAAGATCCCACAACCAGCAATGAGACAGATGGCTTGTTAACTGTTTTTTGAGTAGTTCGTTAAAAGGTGATATGTTGGTCAGTTCACCAAGAAAAAATAACTGCTCCTTTTCAAGTAGTATCCTTAAACCTTTAATACCTACTGGAAAATGAAATTGGGGGTTCAGTGTTTTCACAAAAAGAAAGGAACATTCCTCATTGGATTAAATAGAATTTTATTTATTCTCCGACCAAATGTGACATAGAACTTCAGCAATGTAGACCTAGGAAGTCCTGAGTTCTTTGATTTTATTGCAGTGGTGTAGTGTGAATGCAGCGTATAGCAAGACACATGTGTAACGTGTGATTGAAAGGTTCTAATTGATAGACAATTGTAATTAGAAATAATTTCCTGCCAACCATTTGATTCTCACATGTGACTATAGTATTAAGTTGTCAGAAAACAGTCATCACACTTCTTTGACATTATGGCATTGCAAGTACATTAAAAGGAGAGAGTACCGATTATTCAATTAATCATTGGCTCTTGAATTATTGTATATTACAGTATACTTATTTTAAAAGATTTAAGAATACCATAGAACCTTTGTGCAGGTACACCTACTTTGTGACAGTTTATCCAACACAACCTTTAATCCTAACACCCAGTATCAATGTTTTACAGTGATTAAATCCAGTTTTAGCATTTTATAAGGTTAAAACTCTATACCTGATCACAGCCTTCTAATTTCCTGCCGTTCATTCCACTTGTGTATCAGTTTGGTTGGCTGCCACATGTGAAGTGAAACAACCAAGAAACTTTAGAAGTCCTGCCATTAAATTTGGCAAGGCTTCCACATTCCTAATAATCCTCTTCCCAAACATGTACCATCACTCCCCCCTTGACTCTTAGTACATACTGTGGTCAGAAACTTCTTTGTCTTAATAAAGACAGCTCTGGAGGAATCTGCTTTATCATAGAAGACTATGAAAATAGTCAGTAACTGTGACTTAGTATAAATGGAGAAATCTTCATGATTTTTACAGTTAGATTCCTCTTCCTACTGTTGAAAATAAACCTTACAATGCTGGTGTGTCAAGAGATGTTTTATGATTTTAATGTAAGAACATATCAATAGGAATACAGCATTTCATCCTGTGAAGCTGCTCCCCATTCAAGCAGATCATAGCTGATATGCTACATAATCTGTGAGTCCTTTGTACCATACCTTTTAACACCTTTAGATAAACAAAATTGATTGAACATTTTTAAAATGTAAACATTAAAGTTGCTGTATAAATACAGGTTGAAGTTCTGCAGCACAGAGAGAACCAGGCTTCTGACCAACTTTCTGAACTAGGTTAATATGTGTGAAACTAGCTCCCTCTGTCTTAAAATAAACTGGTGCTACAAATTTATTGACACATTAATCTGACCTTTCAATAAAGCAAAACTAGAATTCTCGTCTGAAAATTGAAATCCGTGTAAACTCAGTACTTGTTTCAAGATCATCGTGTACTTGACTCCTTTTAGCCACAAGGGAACATGTGCCTACAAAATGATTTACATGATATTGTGTCCAATTCTCATAACATAGCACCCTGGTGACTTACTATTAATGCCCTCCTTTGTCTAATTTGATTTCAGTGTATTCCACTTATTGTTTATCCAGATACATTGCTTCAACAGTGCCAAAGTTACATTTGGGAATTGATTCTTTAATTTGCTGAAACTCTGACACCTATAAGTTTGTTTTGTTATGATTGACTTAACAATTAAAGTAAACACATCATGCAGCACCTTTCATGACAGCCAAATGTTTCAAAGCATTTTGTAGTGTCATAATTATATGAATGAGATCAATTTGCATAATGAGCCACCAAGCTCTAAAAGCAACAAAGTGATGGGGACTAGGGCATAAATAATGACCAATACACAAGCAATAACTCTACTGCTCTGCATTGCTATGGGGTCTTTTAGATTCATTTGAGATAGTAGACTAGTCCTCAGTCTAGCACATCTGGTGAAATGCCATTTTGCTCATATAAGACTTGATAGAAGCAGGATTGAACTTTATAGAAACCCAAATAACTACAGATGCTGGAAATCAGAAACAAAAAACTGAAATTGCAGGAAAAACTCAGCAGGTCTGATAGCATCTGTGGAGAGAAATCAGAGTTAACATTTCAGGTCCAGTACCCTTCCCACTGGACCTGAAATATTAGCTCTGATTTCTCTCCACAGATGCTGCCAGACCTGCTGAACTTTACGAGCAATTACTGTTTTTGTTTCCGATTTCCTACATCTACAGTTCTTTTGGTGTCTACCATGTTCAGTCCTGTCTTGTATATTCATTTGAATAAAAAATACAGTTTTGGATAGGTGTGATATGGGTATGATTTGGGACATTTTTGAAGGAGATAAGATATTCATTTGAGGAAGTAATTTAGGGAGATAAAATGCCCTTTAGGATAGTGAAAGTAGACACAAATGTATAAAGACGCGATAGCTCTCAAGCTCACTGGAACTATCAAATGTGTCAAAAATTGTGAAAGTCATCTCTCAACCAAAAAACTGTCAAGAAGCATTTAAATTTCCAGCCAATTAATGCTTTAGAAAAGGTCTGGATTGTTTCTTTTTAAAAATTGCTTGCTATTTCATTACTTTGGCATAACTCGGAGGGGAATCATTAGTGGATTAGTATGGTTTAACTGATTTCACAATCTTGTATTATCACAGTAGGATTCCTGGCATTTCAGTTTCATTGACAGCTCAAAGTGTTTATAGACTTTGGAGTAGGAAAATATGTTACAATACTTAATTTTACTAGAGATTTACCAATTGAGTAAATGTTTGTTTATAGATTTTGCAGATGAAGGCATGTAAATGTAGTGAACATGTTTTTATGAATGAGTGTTTTTTTAAAGTAAGGTAACAGATGCTTAGAAATGTACTTTATTTAATTTCAGCATGTTTTGATATCTGCCATGGTGGATACTAATAGAGTTGGCATGTAATCGCAAAGAGTGGTGAGTAGGTGACATGGCTTGGCATGAGTGAGCACTAAGTTTGCAAAGGAACTATAATGGGTCATAGTGAGTGTGTGTTGGCATGGAAGGTATGAAAGGCCTGGAGGGAGTGGTGAAGGGGAATAAGTTGGAAAGTCATTGGGCCTTAAGGTAACATGGGTTACATAGACGGGGCATAGAGAATGTATAGGTGTGTGGTGGGTGAGGGTTGGATGGATGTTTTATGTCATATTCTTTTAAGAAAAGTTTGGACATAGTGCTGTAGACCCAATGCAAGTCTTCTACTGAGCTGCCTATGCTCTTGTTTGAGAGTCACCCAATCCAATCCCAGAGGTTTGACCTCATTCTTTGCATTGAGGATTCTCTGTCATATTGTAGGCATCATCTGTCTGCTACAGAGAACAAAAGCTGAACAGATTTAGCAAATCAAAATCGGATATCATTGAGGTGTTCTGGACTACCAACTGAAACAGAACTGCATTCAACCACAGCATGTATATGCATGGCCCAGCATATCCCTCCACTCCACCAATACCGTCAGGCCGGAAGATCAACCTTGACGCAAAGAACAGTGCAAGTGAGTGTGTCAGGAGCAGCACACAGAATACCTAAAAATGAGCTGTCAATTTAGTCAAGCCACAATAGAGGGCTTTTTGCATGCCAAACAAGATTTGTGGGTATATGCATTAACAATTGAAAGGTAGCAGAACAAGTCAAGAAACTGCCAAAAATCATGTTGGATCCTGGGCTTTTTAAGTACAGGCAGGGTTGAAAATCAAGGGAGTTGTGCTAAAACAGTGGTTAGGCATCAGTTCAAGTATTGTATTAAATTATGTAACCATATGCTATGACGTTTCAGAGGATACAGATGAGATATGACATTAGTACCAGGGATGAGGGATTAATTTGTGGAGAGAGAGATTGGAGAATCTTGTGGGTTGTTCCCTTAAAAACATAATAAATAAAGAGGCGATCTAGTAGAGGTGTTTAGAATCATGAATAGTTTAATTGGAGAAAATAAGGGGAAATTCTTTTCAATAGTAGAAGGATTGCCAGAAGACACCTATCTGGCAAAAGTTAAAGGTGTCAAGAGGAATTTATCTTTAGCCCAAATCATTTCAATCAGCAATGCCTGAAGAAAGCAAGGTACTGGTGAAACTGATTTAATATTGATATCCAGAAAAGAATTGAATAAATATTGGAAGGAAATTTTTGTTTGGATTTGTTGGACAGCCCTATGAAACAGCGAGTATATGGAAGATTAGGCTGCATGATTCCTTCTAAACGGAAGACTCAAAAGAAATTGAAAAGAAAGTAATTATTTAATTTGGTAGCAGTATTTGAAGTATGTAACATATCAAGAAGTCAGGTCTAGCCATATGTATATCTGGTTTCCTTTTTCAAAACTTCACTTGAATGTGAATTGAAAAAGGAGCAGCGATCTTGTTCGTCATGATCAGATCAAATGCAAATTACGACACAGAAGTATGGTGCAAGAGCTCAGACTGTAATTCCGGAGTGTGATGACCCCAATTGCAGAGACAGTACATGTCAATCCTGCTAAAGGTGAGCTGCAGCTTTACAGTTAGTACATTACTAAAGAGGAATTGGGGTGAAATTTCTGTTAGTGGAATGACTCCAGTCTAACCTTGACTACTTTAAATATTGGCTTTCAGGTTCACTTGGAATGGATTTCCAACCCTGCATACATCTGAATTAGCAACTCTACACATTCTTTGCAACATTAATTTGCTGTTCACCAATCAGGTTTGTGCTGACCTGTATTATTTCACAAAACACCTTGACTTTAAAATTTTCTTTCAGTGTTCAAATCTTTTAATGGCCTCATTTATTATCCATAACTCATCTTTATTTGCACAGGTGATTTGCGCCTGAATCAGGCCATTTGTCTCAATTAATCCATGTTGGTTTTTGTGCTCCAAACAACCTCCCCCCCCCATCCAATTTTCCTCATCTAACAATACCACCATAACCCTGTATTCCCTTCTGCCTAGCTTCCCCTTAAATACATCAATAATATTTGCTTTTATCATTTGCTGTGATAGCATGTTGTATATTTTCACCTGTGAACTCTTCTGAATTCCCTACTGATGTTTTTGGTTGACTATCTTATACTTTTGGCATCTAGTTATACTTTTCCACACAAGAAGAAACATTCACTATCTACTCCATTAAAATCTTATGCAATGTCAAAAGCCTCTATTAGGCTATCCTGATGTTTCAGACAATTTATCTTTCACCCTCTTGTAGGTCAGATTTTCTCAGCTTTACCATTGATATCTCTCTATCACGATGATAAACTCTGTAAATTGTAAATTCTTTTCCTAAATGCTAATTTTCACTAGGAGTTTGCTTTTCATATACTTGAACTGGAGAGAAACAACAATCCTTAATATGTTGTAGTAACTGGTTTCCCCAAAAGCCATTAAAATCAACCATCAAGGAATGTAATTATTTCAAACATGAACTAAAGATTGGAATGAATACTGAACAATGCTCCAACACTCAACCACTTGAGCTAAGAGACCATCCCATCAAGTGCTTCTACATTACTGTTGTTCATTTACCTAGTTCACTTCACTTGCTCAGCTGTCCCCTGCATCCCTGCACAACTAGAAACAAATTGTTCAAAAGGAATGTATTGGATAATTGACCAATGTTACCCCTCAAAAAAAAGTGGCAAGAGAGTTAAAGTCCAAGCTTATGCTGACATGACCTACAAATGTTATCTTGATTACAAAATTCTGAGCGGAAAGAACATCGTCAGTGTTGCAGCATGCTTGTGGAAATTGCACAATTACTCAAACTCTTTTAAACACAAATTCAATATTGACCAACATTTTTACTGTTATTCTGTTGCAGCAAAAGATAGTTTTTAAATTTGCCAAAAAAGAATTAAAGTATGACTTGTTTTTCTTTTCAAGGTGTGAAATGCTCTTTCTTTGAGAGGCACAGTTTAACTTCATTCTTCTTCCTCTCTACTTTCACTCCTCTGATGTCAGAAATGTCAAAGGATTCCATTCAGTGTTAATCACAATGAAGGCTAGAGAAACAGACTTAATGTTCAGGTCATGACTTTTTAACATCAGGACTGGGGAAACATTAGGAAACTAATAGCTTTTCTAGGAAATAGGGAAGAATAGAAAAAAGCACAAAGGGTAGGACTGTGATGGGGCTATCTGCTTATCTGGCTATGTGTCAGTTCTACTGTGGAAGTGGATGAGAAGAATATGCCCTGTACACCCTGTTAATTTTTTTACTCCGGCTGTAGAGAAGTTCCTAAGCTTCTGGTCGAAATATCCATTTAAAAAGCTGGTCAGAACAGAGAAACGCACCTGTGGAGAGCTTTCAAAGGTAGAACAGACTCCATTAGTCTGTTGGCATAGTATGATGGTAACTAACAAGGCATCTTTTATTTCTTGCATTTGCTCTGTTGTTTTTTGGTTGTTGCTTGTAGTATAAACAAGCAGCATATTATATATAGGGCTGACTTGGCCCAAGACAGAGCCTCCAAACTTACTAATATGCAATCTGCAAAACTAACAAATGTACTACGGTAGATTGCATTCAAGTCAGCTTCTGAAGGCTTCAAAAACCCTTACAAAAACAGAGATGAACTCGTAAATATGAACTGCTGGTGGCAGATAGTTGTCATTTTGAAATTAAGGTGGCATTTTTTAATAATATTCCCTAAGAACTGAAAGAGGCCATTCAGTCAATCAAGTCTGCATCAACCTTCTGAATGGTATCCCACTCTGACCCACCCTATCACTGCGACTCCATATTTACTGTGGCTAATCACAACCTGGACACTAAAGGGCAAGTTAGTATAGTCAAATCACCTAATCTGTACATCTTTGGATACTGGAGCACCTGGTCAAAACCCACAGACGTAGGGAGAACATGCAAACTCCACACAAGTCAATCCTGGGTCCCTGGTACTGTGAGGTAGCAGTGCTAAATCCGTGAGCCATCATGCTGCCCTATTATTGAATGAATTAATTATATAAAAGTTTGTTTGACTGCGACTGAAGCATTTAAAATAAAGTGAATTGTCTTTGATACCTGAAGCAAAGAGTTGATTGAAGTCATGGAGTACTTTGGGTACGGCATCATCATGAACGTGTTACTTTTGTTTTCAGAATCATCCCTCCAAAACAAATCATTCCTTTCCATTCATTGAATTGGCTCTTCCATATTTTTTGAACGACCTGATGGTAATTGGTGCACTATTAGTATTATCATAGATTCCTCTTGTATTCTTCAGCAAGCAGCTCAAGAGAAAATATTTACCTCTACCATAGCTTTACCCTTTTGCCCTTTAATAATTTCTCATTTCACGTGCATAAACGTCATGAGTTGACAATGAAACTGCACCAAACACCCAGGAAGGCAACACACATTAAAAACCTGCGGGGTGAATCATTTCATCCAAAAAGTGTTTTTTTATTTGCAGACACATTCTATTTTGTTCAAAAAACACACAGTAGTCACAGTCAGTGTGGTATTTTATAAATTCCTGCTTTTGGAATGAAGCCAGCCTCATTCCAGGTTAAAACTGAGACAGATTCTGAACAAGGCCTCATTTACAATTCATTGTTTGAGATGAGATGTCACCTTTGATATGCTCCTATCAGTCTGCCTGCTTGAAGTTTGGGAAGTTAGGTAGACAGTGATGAAGAGATAACAAGGTGTAGAGCTGGATGAACACAGCAGGCCCAGCAGCATCAGAGGAGCAGGAAGGCTGACGTTTTGGGCCTAGACTCTTCTTCAGAAAAGATCGCTGCCCATACTCCTATACTCAGTGCACTGACCAATAAAGGCAATTATATCAAATACCTTCTTCACTATCCTGTCTACCCACAGCTCCACTTTTGAGCAACTGCGAACCTGCACTAAAGGATTTTACCCATTTAAGTATGTACAAGCGTATTGCTACCTTGTGATGACAAAGGTGTTCTAATGATTTTTCAGGATGCATTTTGAGACATGCTTAACGACCAGGCCAATGCCTGGCCCCAGTTTGGAGCATTTGGTCTTGGGTACCTTCTTCAGGGAGGATTCCTTCTTTTTCCATTCTTGCATCAGTTTTTCCACTAACATCGAATTCCCGTAATGCAGCACAGTTATTTGAGCAATTAGCTATTATTACAGCTTCTAATTTATAAACAACTTCAGAGTCATTTATTGCGCTGGAGGACCAATTTCTCTTTGTCACACACCATGCCATTCCTGGCCTTCTGTGAGAGATTGTCTGAAATTCCCTCATGTCATCTTTGCAACACAGCCCATAGTGCCAGCTTCATTTCATGCACCAGCTTGTGGTGCAAGGAAAATAATAAATGCATTTGTGTACAATAGAGTCCAATGCCTAATAGAAGGATAGCATTTTGTAGTTAATAAATGGGATTGACTAATACAGCGCTAAAAATGGGATAATCGTGTGCACCATGTCATCTTATGCGCTACAACCTAAGGCCTGAATGCTGGGAAAGGGTAGAGGCTGGCACAATTACAACATTTAAAAGGCATATGAATGGGTAGCTCTGTGCTGCTGCAATATGTTGTGTCCTGTTTAAATAATGTTCTCATACAACTTTGTTTGTGTGTATTGGGGTGGTTACTGTTGAAATTCAGTACTTGGTCAGTATGTGTGGCTTTCCTGTGTACCTTTGTTAGGAATTCCCCGTTTGTCCTGTGTTCCACCATGACATCCAGGAATGGGAGCTGCTTGTTCTTCTCCTCTTCTCTGGTGAATCTGATCCTGGTGACGATGTTGTTTACTAGTTTGTGTGTCTCCTGTAGTTTTGTGCCTTTGTTAATGATGAAGGTGTCGTCCGCATTGCATATCCATAGTTTTGATTGGATTAGTTCAAGGGCCATACTTTCAACTCTCTGCATCATCATTTCAGTCTGGCGATTAGTCTGGAGATAGGTGATCCCATAGGTGTTCCATTGATCTGTTAGTATATTTGGCCATTAAAGGTGAAATGGGTGGTGAGACGTTGGTGCAGCAGCTTCAGCATGTTGTCTGTGGAGATGGTGTCACAAGGATCTTGTTTTTGTTTTAGTAGTGTTATCAGTGTTTCTCTTGCTAGTAGTATGCCTATCGATGTGAATAGGGCAGTAACCTCAAATTATACCATGGTCTTGTGATCATCTATTCATATGTCCTTGATGGAGTTGAGGAACTCCTGGGCTGAGTGGATTAACTGGGGTAACTTGCTGACAGGTGCTTTAGTCTCCTTTGTAGCTCCCTGGCTAACCTATGTGATGGCATGCCTGGCAGGGAGATAATGGGTCTGAGGGGTACTTCCAGTCTGTGTACTTTCCAGAAGCCACAGAATCGTGGGGTGTTAGTTCTTTCAGGTTTCACTCTTAACAAGTCTGTTTTGTTGATTTGTTCGGTCTGTTTGAGTCTCTTTGATGACTACTGGGCATCAGAGTAGCACACGAACCAACATCAACCCTACGCTAACTGCTCACCTGGATTAAAGACCCACTACCCACTAGGGACTGGACCACAGATAATGGGAACTGCAGATGCTGGAGAATCTGAGATAACAAAGTGTGGAGCTGGATGAACACAGCAGGCCAAGCAGCATCTTAGGAGCACAAAAGCTGACATTTCAGGCCTCGACCCTTCATCAGAAAAGGGGGATGGGGAGAGGGTTCTGAAATAAATGGGAGAGAGAGGGAGGCAGACTGAAGTTGGATAGAGGAGAAGATAGGTGGAGAGGAGAGTATAGGTGGGGAGGTAGGGAGGAAATAGGTCAGTCCGGGGAGGATGGACAGGTCAAGGGGGCGGGATGAGGTTAGTAAGTTGGAAATGGGGGTGCTGCTTGAGGTGGGAGAAGGGTGTAGGTGAGAGGAAGAACAGGTTAGGGAGGCGGGGACAAGCTGGGCTGGTTTTGGGATGCGATGGGGGGAGGGGAGATTTTGAAGCTTGTGAAATCCACATTGATACCATTGGGCTGCAGGGTTCCCAAGCGGAATATGAGTTGCTGTTCCTGCAACCTTCAGGTGGCATCATTATGGCACTGCAGGAGGCCCAGGATGGACATGTTGTTTAAGGAATGGGAGGGGGAGGTGAAATGGTTTGCGACTGGGAGGTGCAGTTGTTTATTGTGAACTGAGTGTAGGTGTTCTGCAAAGCGGTTCCCAAGCCTCCACTTGGTTTCCCCAATGTAGAGGAAGCCACAACGGATACAGCAGATGCAGTATACCACATTGGCAGGTGTGCAGGTGAACATCTGCTTGATGTGTAAAGTCTTCTTGGGGCCTGGGATGGGAGTGAGGGAGGAGGTGTGGGGGCAAGTGTAGCACTTCCTGCGGCCAATGTCATTTACAAGATACCCTGCAGAGACTATGACAAATACTACTTTGGACAAACAGGAAGGAAATTAACCACAGGGGTATACGAACATCAATTGACAACAAAATGACCAATACTCACTCACCTCCATCTACATTGATAAGGAGAACCACCAATTCGATTGGGATAACACCAGGATTCTGGGACAGGCAAAGCAGAGACAAGCACAGGAATTCTTAGAAGCCTGGTACTCCACTAAGAAAGCTAGTAATAAACACATAGAGCAAGACCCCAAATACACTCCATTGCAAAGAAAAACCAAGTGCGAGGTAATCCAGCTCAGCAGACATCAGAGTTTAAATAATAGGTGGGAAAACACACTAGCACTTCATTGGAGGCTGCACTGATGATGTTACCCAGTAGGGTAATGAAACAGCTACGGAACAATGAACTAGCTTGGCGAGCCAACCAACTGCAAAATAACAAAGAAATTTGATGAAGGCAGAGCAGTGGATGTGATTGTATGGACTTCAGTAAGGCCCTTGACAAGATTTCTCATGGTAGACTGATTAACAAGGTTAGATCACATGGAATACAGGGAGAGCTAATCATTCAGATACAGAACTGGCTCGGAGGTAGGAGACAGAGGGTGGAGGTGGAGGGCTGCTTTTCAGTCTGAAGGTCTGTGACTAACGGTGTGCCACTAGGATTAGTGCTGGGTCCACTGCTTTTCCTCGTTTATATAAATGATGTGGATGTGAATATAGGAGGTTAGTAAGTTTGCAGATGACATGAAAAAGGTGGTGTAATGGACATTGACGAAGGGTACCTCAGAGTCCAACTGTATCTCGATCAGATGAGTCAATGGACCAAGGAGTGGCAGATGGAGTTTAATTTAGATAAATGAGAGGCGCTACATTTTGGAAAGGAACATCAGGGCAGGACTTATACACTTACTGGTTAGGTCCTGGGGGGTGTTACTGAATAAAGAGACCTCGGAGTGCTGGCTCATAGTTCCTTGAAAGTGGAGTTGCAGGTAAACAGGATAGTGGAGAAGGCATTTGGTATGCTTGCCTTTATTGGTCAGTGCATTGGGTATAGGAGTTGGGAGGACATGTTGTAGCTGTACAGGACGTCGGTTAGGCCACTTTTGGAATACTGTGTGTAATTCTGGTCCCCGTGCTACAGGATTGATGTTGTGAAATGTGAAAGGGTTCAGAAAAGATTTACAAGGATGTTGCCAGGTTTGGAGGATTTGAGCTATAGGGAGAGGCTGAATGGGCTGGGGCTATTTCCCTGGAGCATCAGAGGCTGAGGGTTGACCTTATAGAGGTTTATAAAATCAAGAGGGGCATGGATAGGGTAAGTAGACAAAGTCTTTTCCTCAGAAAAGTCCAAAACTAGAGGACATAGGTTTAAGGTGAGAGGGAAAAGATTTAAAAAGGGCCTGTGGGGCAACCTTTTCACGCAGAGAGCTGCTGTAAGTGGTGGAGGCTGGTACAATTACATTTAAAAGGCATCTGGATGGGTACATGAATAGGAAGGGTTTAGAGGGATATCGGCCAAACACTGGCAAATGGGTCTAGATTAGCTTAGGATATCTGGTTGGTATGGACGAGTTGGATCTGAGGTCCTGTTTCTGTGTTGTATATCTCGATGACTCTAAAATGAATGTAATTCCATTAAAGGCAGAGTCTGGAGAATTTATAATGGAGAATAGAGAAATTGTAGATAAGATAAATGATTTGTCTGTTCTTGCTGAGCAAGAGTCTGGAATGATTCCTGTGGATTAGAAAGTGGCAAATGTCATCCCACTATTTAAGAAGGAAGTGACAGAGGAAACAGGGAACTATAGACCCATTAGAGATAATGGGAACTGCAGATGCTAGAGAATCCAAGATAACAAAGTGTGTAGCTGGATGAACACAGCAGGCCAAGCAGCATCTCAGGAGCACAAAAGCTGACGTTTCGGTCCTAGACCCTTCATCAGACCCTCTCTGATGAAGGGTCTAGGCCGGAAACGTCAGTTTTTGTGCTCCTGAGATATTGCTTGGGCTGTGATAATGGGAACTGCAGATGCTGGAGAATCCGAGATAACAAAGCGTGTAGCTAGATGAACACAGCGGGCCAAGCAGCATCTCAGGAGCACAAAAGTCGACGTTTCAGGCCTAGACCCTTCATCAGAGAGGGGGATGGGGAGAGGGTTCTGGAATAAATAGGGAGAGAGGGGGAGGCGGACCGAAGATGGAGAGAAAAAAAGATAGGTAGAGAGGAGAGTATTGGTGAGGGGGTAGGGAGGGGATAGGTCAGTCCAGGGAAGATGGACAGGTCAAGGAGGCAGGATGAGGTGGTAGGTAGGAAATGGAGGTGCGGGATGGGTGAGAGGAAGAACAGGTTAGGGAAGCAGAGACAAGCTGGGTTGGTTTTGTGATGCAGTGGGGGGAGGGGAAGAACTGGGCTGGTTTTGGGGTGCGGTGGGGGAAGGGAAGATTTTGAAACTGGTGAAGTCCACATTGCTACCATTGGGCTGCAGGGTTCCCAGCGGAATATGAGTTGCTGTTCTTGCAACCTTTGGGTGGCCTCATTGTGGCACTGCAGGAGGCCCATGATGGACATGTCGTCTGAGGAATGGGAGGGGGAGTTGAAATGGTTCGCGACTGGGAGGTGCAGTTGTTTGGCCAGCTGCTTGGCCTGCTGTGTTCATCCAGCGACACACTTTGTTATCTATAGACCCATTAGTCTTAGATCTGTAATCAGGAAAATGCTACAATCTGTTGTAAAGGATAAATAGATAAGTGGCAGATAATAATCTGATTTGGCATAGTCAGCATGGATTTGCGAATGGGAAGTCATGTTTCATGAACTTGGTAGAGGTTTTTGAAGGTGTGATGAATAAATTTTATAAAGGAGGACCGATGAATGTAGTATGCGTTTGAGATTCAGAAAGTTTCCGATAAACTACCCCATAGGAAGCTGGTTAGCAAGATTAAGGCATGTGGTGTAGGAGGTAATATACTGGTGTCAGTTAACAATTGACTAACATAGGAAATAGAGAGTAAAAATAAGTGGGGTTGTTCTCAATTGGCAGACTGTGACGAGTGAGATAGCATGAGGTCAGTACCTGGGGTCCCAGCTGTTCACAACATGTATCAATGATTTGGTCGTGGGGACCAAATATAACATTTCCACATTTGTGGATGACAAAAAACCATGTGTTGTGAGAAAGATTTGGGCAGGCTGACTGAATGGGCAAAAACATGGCAGATGGAATATGATGTGGAAAAATGAGTTTCTTCACTTTGCTTGGAGAAACCAATGTGCAGAGTATTTCTCAAGTTGTTAGTATAGATTTATAAAAGGACCTAGGTGTCCTTCCTCATAAGTCACTGAAGGTGAACATGCAAGTGCAGCATGCACTTGGGACATCTTATGGAATGTTAGACTTTACTGCAAGAGGATTTGAGTACAGGAGAGGTGAAATCTTACTTCAATTGTACAAGAGCTTTGTTAGATTGCACCTTGAGTACTGTGTGCAGTTTTGGATCTTGTCTCAGAAAAGTTATTATTGCCGTAGAGAGAGTGATGATGATGAAGGGTCTAGGCCCGAAACGTCAGCTTTTGTGCTCCTGAGATGCTGCTGGGCCTGCAGTGTTCATCCAGCCTCACATTTTATTATATTAGATTAGTTTCTTTGATTATGTTTGTCCTGTGTGTGTGTGTGTGTGTGTGTGTGTGTGTGTGTGTGTGTGTGTGTGTGTGTGTGTATATGTGTTGGCCCCAGTTTGTATCCCAATATCTATCACAGAATGTATCAAAGTAAAAGAAAACAATTTATTCAAATCTGTCAGCTGATAAGGGAAATCCCTCAGGAAGTGAGGCAACGTAATGGGCTCCCATATCTATTTCACTTACTAAATACCATGCTCTGAGGTTTCAAATTGAATATGTTAATCCAAATACTGATGAAATTCTACACAGCAAAAGTCTATTTAACACCAATCAACTGGCAAAGTCCTATTAAAAACAAAATTAGAGTGAGTTATTTCCTAAGATTTTTTCAAACTTGCGCACTGCATAAATTGTTCCTGCATCTCCTGAACAATCATCTATTTATTTCTGTCAATACCTTTCCATAAAGTTCGTAACTTTATTCTAAAATATATTTGCATCCAACTTTTGTGTGAGCTAATCATCGCTGCCTTGGCTGGGTATCCGTTCCATTTGTCCAGTTCCCTCAAAATGGAAAACTATTATGATCTCTCACACTGCCTGAGGCTTGGTACTTTCATCCTTTTTGTGATGATAGTTCAAATCAAGTAAACTCAGAGACATATTACTCATCTGGTCATTAAAAGCCACTTAGTCTTTTTGAGAAAATAATTTCATATGAGTCTATCTGAGCTGCCCTAATAGAGGAATGTGTTACAGCTATTACAGAAACATGGTTACAAGAAGATCAAAGCTAGGAACTAAACATTCAGGGATATGTGATTTTTTTAAAAGGTCAGGCAGGGAGGAAAGTTTGGTGAAGAGGCTTTATTAGTATGAGACTGAACATGTACAATAGCACGAAATGATCTTGGATTGGAAGCTGTAGGATGCATGTTGGTGGAGGTACGGAATAACAAATGAAGAAGACTCTAGTAGGAATAGTTGGACAGCTTAGTACAATAGTAGGATGCAGATTAACTCAGAAGATAATGAGAAGATATAAAAAAGGCAGTACTTTACTCATAGTGACATTAATCTTCATGCAGATTAGGAAAGTGAAATTGGCAGATTTGGCCATGAGAAAGAATTCATTGTGAATTTGGAACAGTTTCCTAGAACAACACTTGGTAGGTCCAATCAGGGACCAAGTTATTTTGCATCTAGTATGTGTATTTGGTACGTTTAATAAATTATGTCAAGAGTGAAAGATGCCGTAGGAAGCAATGACTGCAATGTTGTAAAATTTAGCAGTCAGTCTGAGAGGTAGAAACTTGGCCTGAATTAAACCATGTTAAACTTACATAAGAGTAATACAAAGGAATGAAGCTAGAGTTGGCTGGAGTGCCAGTGCACTGAGGGAGCACTATAGCAGGAAAAATGATTGAGGAACAATAGCAGACATTTTAGAAGATAGTTCATGACTCACAATAAAAATATTTCTGTGAGGAAGAAAGACTCTAGGAAGCTGGTAAAGCAACTATGGTTGTCCAAGGATATTAAGGATCAAGTTGAAAGAAAAGATACATAATGTGGCAAAGTCAAGTGGTAAGACAGAGAATTGAAAAAGTTAAAAAAAAACCCAAAAAAAGGAGAAAATAAACTTTGATGGTAAACTAGAAAGCAATATCATCCAGACATGAAGAATTTCTTTAACTATAAAGACAGGAAGTGCGAGGCAAAATAAATTTAAGCACCTTAGAGAATGAGGCTGGAGAAATAATAATGGGGATCCAGGAAAGAACCTTGAATAAATACTTTGTATCAGCCCACACAAATGACAGTAATAGCATTCCAAAACTATAAATAATCAAGGAGCGAAAGGAGGAGAGGAAGTAGATGCAATACCCTGATGGTGGCAGGACAGGTTAATAGGGTGGTTAAGAAAGCAAATGAGACACTTCCCTTTATCATTTGTGCTTAAGTTATAAGAGTAGGGATGTTATGTTTGAGTTCTACAAAAATTTGGTTAGGCCACAGCTGGAGTATTGTCTGCAGTTCTGGTCACCACACTATAGAAAGGATGTGATTGCACTAGAATTCATGCAGAGGAAATTCACCAGGAAGTTGCCCAGGATGGAGTAGTTTAACTATGAAGAGAGGCTGGATTGTGTTTTTCTGTACGGAAAAGGCTAAGTGGGGACCTGATTGAGGTGTATAGGATAATCAAGGGCATGGACATGATGAATAGGAAACAGCAGTTTCCCTTAGTTGAAGGTTCAATAACAACAGAGCATAATTTTAAGGTGAGGGGCAGGAGGCTTCGAGGGATTTGAGGAAAATGTTTTTCACCAAGAGAGAGATGGGAATCTCAAATGTCTTGAAGAGTAGTAGAGGTGAGAACCACAACCTTTAAAAAAGTACATGGGTGAGAATTTGAAATGTCATATCTTTCAAGGCTATGTGCCAGGAGTTGGAAAGAAAAACTTGGTGTAGATAGGTCAGTGCAGGCGGTCAGATTGAATTCACTGAGAATGCCTCTCAGCCTGTGACCTCATTATAGCCTTGGTTCAAAAATGTTCAAAAGAGTTGAATTTCAGGTGTGGGGTGAGTGTGACTGCCCTGTATTTAAAGGTGCACTCACCTAAAGTTATTTTGCGAGGATGCAGAACTTCTTGTTATCATGTGTCTCTGTTTCATGGGTGTGTTCCACTAACAAGTGTTGAGTGGTACAATAAAACAAACCCAATTTATAAAAATCCCCAACTCAGAAAACCCCTCCCAACCATGTCAGGAAATAAAGCTTCTGTTTTGCACAATGTATGTTGCACTGTGCTTCATTTTAAGATGGCACTTTGTTTTTACTGACAATACGATACTTTCCTTTCTGCATTCAGATCCCAACTTCTATCAAGGTGCTATGCAATAATATCAATTGAATGCCAGAGTAGCAGTTCTTACCCTGTGTTGTGTTGCCCAAAACCTATTAAAACCAGACCAATGAGGATGGTTCTGCTGCGCAGTTTTATCATATTTCATGCTCACAACCAAAGCTATTGGCATCACTGCATCAAGCTTATCTCCACATTGTCCTACAGCACACTATTGGCAAGTGCAACAAGGGTGGCATTGCAGTACCAAGCATTGCCATTATTCTGCCGCAGTGTGGAGTGTAGCATGAGAAGCATTGCTGCTGCTGACCTAGTTGGATCTATGCGACAAAACGATATTTAACTGAATCTGTTAAAGGTGGAGGGCATCATTTCTTCCCTTATAATAAGCTATGCAGGTGTTATTAATCATTGCTTTACACTATATCCTGTAACATAACGCCAGAAGGATGTTGTTTAATGAGATAATGCAAAGATAAATACTTTAAAATTCAGAACAAATGGATCAAACAGAAAATCAGATTTTAAAATATTAGTTCATTAAGCATTGGAGTCATAGAGTCATGCAGCACAGGCACAGACGTTTCAGTCCAACTCTTCCATGCCAGCTAAGTTTCTCATACTAAAACTAGTCACTTGCCTGCATTTGGCTGATACCCTTCTATTCGTGTATCTTTCTAAATGCCAAGAAACAATATAACATCCACTTTAAATACTAATAGGTGACTAATTTTACAATTCACTGCAGCTATGATCAATCACAGAATGTGATGAAGGGCCCTTTGAGTTCATAATCTTGTCTACTCAAGAACCCAATGATCCTTTACTGAATGGACATTATGGCTGTAGGATGAGCACAAAAGTGGTTGCAGTGGATAAAAGGAATAAGGATAGTGGGGAATAGTTGCATCTTGAGTTGCTGATTTAAATAGATGGGATTTAGGAGTTACTATCTTGAGTAGGTATCCAAAACTGCAGTATTAATCCTTGCCACCATTCAATCAGTTCAGATGTTTACTTATTGTTATTGTTAGATATCCATTGTCACAAGACTAACTCAGACTGTAACAGCCACTTGTTTACACAAATATAATTCTGAAACAGAAGAGGCATCTAAGGTGTGCTGGAAACACAGTTCCTATATCTCACATTGATTTCTACTGTGGTCAACTTTATGTTAACTAGGTAGGAATGCCATTGACTGCATGTCTCTGAGTAAAAGTATAACTGGAAAGAATGGCAAAAAGCAATTAGTGGTTCAGTTTCTGGTGTGCGTATTGCCCATAGTGGAGAATTGTACCAGTTTTAATTATTGTGACTGAAATCTAATATAGCATATATGTTTTAATATTTGAAATGGATAGTATGAAATGCCTTTTACAGCAGTCAACAATAAATTAGGCCAATGTGATGAGAATGGCAGAGAAACAGGAAGAGGTTGCCCATCCCATCTGTTTACGTTTTCTATAATAAGTTATCTGAATGCCTTCTTCCTTTTGCTGCTGGTATTGCAGCTAATGTTGGGAAACTGAAAGTAAATGGTAACATATTTTTTGTTCTATTTTTTAAGACTTCTTTGCTTACCTAGACTCCTTTCTCTTTGAATTGCTTACATTACTCCATTAATTGATTGTATTTGTTTGTCAGATGTCATTGATGAATGAATTTTGAAAAGACATTGGCAGTATGTTAGATTCACTGGATAGTTGCCTGGAACTTGCAGGACCCACATGTCAAACTGTTGGTAAAACTTGGAAAAAATGTAATATGATGACACCATATGTGAACCCTCCATTTAGTTCCCAAATCCAGCATCAGGCCTATTCCTTTTGACCCCTTCCACCCACACATCAACGAATACCAGTCACGTTTGGACATAGAGCTTTTTTTCCGCCGCCTTCACCTCCACGCTTATTTCTTTAACCGGGAGCCTAACCCTCCCTCCCCTGACCCCTTCTCCTGCCTCCAACACAAGTCCTCCTCCTGGACGCCACCCCTAGGCCTCCTCCCCTCCCTCAACCTCTTCATCTCCAACTGCCGTCAAAACATGAACCGCCTCAACCTCTCCTCCACTCTCACCCACTCCAACCTCTCCCCTCCAGCCCTCTGCTCCAACTCCAACCTCACCATCAAACCCGCAAACAAGGGAGGCCCAGTTGTAGTATGGCGCACTGACCTCTACATCGCCGAGGCCAAGCGCCAACTCTCCAACACCTCCTCCTACCACCCCTTTAATCATGACCCCACCCCCAAGCACCCAACCATCATCTCCAATAACATACATGACGTCATCACCTCAGGTGACCTCCCACCCACAGCCTCCAACCTTATTGTTCCCCAACCCCGCACGACCCGTTTCTATCTCCTTCCCAAAATTCACAAACCAGCCTGCCCTGGCCGACCTATTGTCTCCGCCTGCTCCTGCCCCACCGAACTCATCTCCACCTATCTGGACTCCATTTTCTCCCCCTTGGCCCAACTTTAAGTACATTTAAATCGTCATTGGACAAGCATATGGACGTACATGGAATAGGGTAGGTTAGATGGGCTTCAGATTGGTATGACAGGTCAGCACAACGTCGAGGGCTGAAGGGCCTGTACTGTGCTATAATATTCTATGTTCTATGAACTCCCCACCTACGTCCGTGACACCACCCACGCCCTCCACTTCCTCCAGAACTTCCAAGTCCCTGGTCCCCAACACCTTATTTTCACCATGGACGTCCAGTCCCTATACACCTGCATTCCTCATTCAGCTGGCCTCAAGGCCCTCTGCTTCTTCCTGTCCCGCAGGCCCAACCAGTTCCCCCTCCACCGACACCCTCATCAGCCTCGCCGAACTCATCCTCACCCTCAACAACTTCTCTTTCGCTTCCTCCCACTTCTTACCGACAAAGGGGATGGCCATGGGTACCCACATGGGCCCAAGCTCTTTACTCAGAGAGTAGTAAGGGAATGGAAAGCTTTGCCTGCAATGGTTGTAGATTCGCCAACTTTAGGTACATTTAAGTCGTCATTGGATGAGCTTATGGACGTACATGGAATAGTGTAGGTTAGATGGGCTTCAGATCGGTATGACAGGTCGGCACAACATCGAGAGCCGAAGGGCCTGTACTGTGCTGTAATGTTCTATGTTCTAAGCTATGCCTGCCTCTTTGTAGGTTACATGGAACAGTTCCTCTTCTGGACCTACACTGGCCCCAAACCCCACCTCTTCCTCTGTTACATTGATGACTGTATCGGCGCCGCCTCTTGCTCCCAAGAGGAGCTTGAACAGTTCATCCACTTCACCAACACCTTCCACCCCAACCTCAAGTTCACCTGGGCCTACTCCAACACATCCCTCACCTTCCTGGACCTGTCTGTCTCCATCTCAGGCAACCAGCTAGAAACTGATGTCCATTTCAAGCCCACCGACTCCCACAGCTACCTAGAATACAACTCCTCCCACCCACCCTCCTGCAAAAATTCCATCCCCTATTCCCAATTCCTTCGCCTCCGCCGCATCTGCTTCCAGGATGAGGCATTCCACTCCGGCACATCCCAGATGTCTGTGTTCTTCAGGGACCGCAACTTCCCCCCTGCAGTGGTCGAGAACGTGCTTGACAGTGTCTCCCACATTTCCCGCAACACATCCCTCACACCCCGCCCCCGCAATAACCGCCCTAAGAGAATCCGCCTCGTCCTCACATACCACCCCACCAACCTCCGGATACAACGCATCATCCTCTGACACTTCCGCCATCTACAATCTGACCCCACCACCCAAGACATTTTTCCATCCCCACCCTAGCCTGCCTTCTGGAGAGACCACTCTCTCCATGACTCCCTTGTCGGCTCCACACTCCCCTCCAATCTCACCACACACGGCACCTTCCCCTGCAACCACAGGAAGTGCTACACTTGCCCCCACACCTCCTCCCTCACCCCCATCCCAGACCCCAAGATGTCTTTCCAGATCTAGCAGATGTTCACCTTCACATCTGCCAATGTGGTATACTGTATCCACTGTACCCGGTGTGACTGCCTCTACATTGGGGAAACCTAGTGGAGGCTTGGGGACTGCTTTGCAGAAGTCCATATTGATACAATTGGGCTGCAGGGTTCCCAGGCGGAATATGAGTTACTGTTCCTGCAACCTGTGGGTGGCATCATTGTGGCACCTCCGCTCGGATCACAAAAAACAACTGCACCTCCCAGTCGTGAACCATTTTAACTTCCCCTCCCATTCCTTAGACGACATGTCCATCCTGGGCCTCCTGCAGTGCCACAATGATGCCACCCGAAGGTTGCAGGAACAGTAATTCATATTCCGCTTGTGAACTCTGCAGCCCAAGTGTATCAATGTGGACTTCACAAGCTTCAAAATCTCCTCTTCCCCCACAGTATCCCAAAACCAGCCCAGCTCATCCCCTCCCCCCACTGCATCCCAAAACCAGCCCAGCTCGTCCTCGCCTCCCTAACCTGTTCTTCCTCTCACCTTTCCCCTCCTCCCACCTCAAGCCACACCTCCAGTTCCCACCTACTAACCTCAGCCTGCTTCCTTGACCTGTCCGTCCTCCCTGGACTGACCTATACCCTCCCCACCTCCCCACCTATACTCTCTCTCCATCTACCTTCTCCTCTATCCATCTTCGGTCCGCCTCCCCCCTCGCCCTATTTATTCCAGAACCCTCTCCCCATCCCCCTCTCTGATGAAGGGTCTAGGCCCTAAACGTCAGCTTTTGTGCTCCTGAGATGCTGCTTGGCCTGCTGTGTTCATCCAGCTCCACACTTTGTTATCCTGGATTCTCCAGCATCTGCAGTTCCCATTATCTCAGGCCTATTCCTGACTGGTATTTTCTCTTCAGCAGCTGCAGAGAAGGAGATGGAAATATTCCAGAAAAGGATAAAATTTCAAATACTTAAATAAATGTGAATATTCACACCAAAGTCCATCTGATCTCCATTAATTTTGGGGGTCCTACCATTCATGGTGTAATCTCTTGCCTTGTTAACCCTCCCCATGTTAGCCAACCCCAAATGGTTGTGTATTTGGAAGGTGCTGTCTGAGAATCTTCGGTGAATTTCTGCAGTGCATCTTATAGACAGTACACACTGCTGCTACTGAGTGTTGGTGGCGGAGGGTGTGGATGCTTGTGGATGCAGTACCAATCAAGTGAGCTGCTTTGTCCTGGATGGTGTCAAGCTTCTTGAGTGTTATTGGGTCTGCATTCATGTAGGCAAGTGGAGAGTATTCCATCACACTCCTGACTTGTGCCTTTTGGCTGATGGATAGGCTTTGGGGAGTCAGGAGGTGAGTCACTACAGTGTTCCTAGCCTCCGACCTACTCTTATATCCATTGTGTTTATGTTATGAGTCCAATTGAGTTTCTGGTTAATGTTGATAGTGGGAGATTCAGTGATGCTAGCACCATTGAACGTCAAAGGGCAGTGGTTAGATTGTCTCCTATTGAATATGGTCATAGCCTGGCATATATGTGGCATGAATGTTACTTGCCACTTGTCGGCTTAAGCCTGGATATTGTCTAGATCTTGTTACATTTGAATATGGGTTGCTTCAGTGTCTGAGGAGTCACGAATGGTGCTGAACATTGTGCAATCAGCAAACATCTCGCTTCTGACCTTATGATGGAGGGAAGGTCATTGATGAAGCAGCTGAAGACGGTTTCTTGATATCACTTTAACCTTTTAAAATTCACTCATTCATACAGCCATACAGACTCACAAAACATCCTGACAATACTCAGATATGATGAGTGGTGGGATAAACCATTGTTAGAAGAATATGGAATCACAAAACAAGATGAATTGTTTTCACAATTCTGAAGCCTTTGACAATGCCTTGATATTAACTGCACAGAAGCGATTAGTCTTTAATTCACTGGTAACTTGGTTAGATCTTGGGTCTTTCTAGTTATCTTTGGGTTTTAGTGTAATTTCTTTCAACGTTGCTAAAATATAGTTTCCTTGCTGTGTTGATGGAACGCTGGAGAGAGCAACATTACAGAGAAAGGGGAAAGAGAAAGATCAACACAGCTGCTGGAAGCCTCTTTACTTCTCTCCGTTTCACTCCCCTCACAGAATTTGTATTAAACCACTCAGAAGAGTGTGGCTGTACAGTCACAGATGTGAATGAAGGTTGACTCATAGCATGTGTAATAGTTCAGTAATCATCACTTTGATGAAACACCGCTCCTGACCGAGTTGGGAATAAGACCCTCCATGCATGGGGCCATTAGTGAAAACCTTCCACCTCCTTCCACTGCGTGCAGCTTCCCCTCTCTGCTCCACTTCATGCTGTAATCCAAAAGGTATTGCACTTACAGACAGCTTTATTGAGGCAGGCTTTTTCTTGACAGTTCTCCCAATCTATTGACCTCCTTGTCAGAATCTGCACTACAACTGTATAAATCCAACAATATTCAAAACAACAGTTCCAATAACTCTGCACCAGCAAAAGAAGGTCAAAACGTTCATGAAGATTCCATAAGTAATTATGTGTATCTTGATGTGGGGTAGTTTTGCTCCTACTCTGGACTGGGAGCCCTGGAACCGAGTCCACCTTCTCTAGAGGTGTATCGTAGCATGCCTGAACAGTTGATTATAAAATATCATGAGGACTGGTGTAACCCAAAGTGGCACCTTATGAGTCAAGTCAACATTTGAGACTATCAGACATGGCGATTGGCTCATTGTACATTATTTTGGCATTTACACAGCATGCCTGTGCTGGCATCTTTACAATCAAGGCAGGTCATTCAGGAGTAACAGGATAGATCTTATGATTTTGGACTTCCATAACATTGGCATGAGCAGTGCTAAGAAGCCATGTTTCATCATCAGTAATTACTCTTTGGGATCTTAAAGGCACACTGCTGCTCTTTAGAAATTGGATATTGCAACACAAATTGGATTATCACAGACTCATAGAGTCATACAACATAGAAATAGACCCTTCAGTCCAACTCGTCCATACTGACCAAGTTTCCCAAACTAAACTGGTCTCACTTGCCCTCTTTTGGTCCATATCTGTCTAAACCTTTCCTATTCATGCACCTCTACAAATGTCTTTTAAATGTTGTAATTGTACCTGCATCTACTACTTCCTCTGGCAGTTCATTTTGCATATGAATCACCTTCTGTGTGAAAATGATGCCCCTCAGGTCCCTTTTAAATCTTTCTCGTCTCACCTTAAAAATATACCCTCTAGTTTTGAACTTCCCTTATCCTAGGAGTAAGTCCTTTGCTATTCACCTTAAACACATCCCTCATGATTTTATAAATCCCTATAAGGCCACTCCTCAACCTCCTAGGCTCCAGTGAAAAAAAGTCCCAACCTACCCAGTCTATCCTTATAACTCAAACCCTCCAGCCCCAGCAACACCTTGTTAATTCTTTTCTGAACCTTCTCCAATTTAATAGTGTCCTTCCTACAGAAGGGCGATTGGAACTGTACACAGCATTCCAAAAGAGGCTTTTCTAACATCCTGTACAACCTCAACATGACTTCCCAACTCCTATACTCAGTTGTCTGAGCAATGCAAGCAAGTGTGCTAAATGTCTTCTTAACCACCCTGTCTACCTGTGACACAATTTTCAAAGAATTATGTATCCGAACCGCTCAGTCTCTCTGTTCTACAACACTACGCAGGGCCCTACCATTAACTGCCCTTGTTCACTTTACTAAAATGCAATACCTCGCATTTACCCAAATTAAATTCCATCTGCCACTCCTCAGCCCAATGGCCAAATTGATCAAGGTCTCATTATAATTTTAGATAGCCTTCTTCACTGTCCACTATAGCAACAATTTTGGTGTCATCTTCAAACTTATTAACCATGTCTCCTAAATTCTCATTCAGACCACTCATATGAATGACAACCAGCAGTGGACCCAGGACCAATCCCTGCGGTACAGCACTGGTCATGGGCCTCTAGTCCAAAAAACAACCCTCCATCACCATCCGAGATAACAAAGTGTGGAGCTGGATGAACACAGCAGGCCATGCAGTATCTTAGGAGCACAAAAGCTGACGTTTTGGGCCTAGACCCTTCATCAGAAAAGGGGGATGGGGAGAGGATTCTGAAATAAATAGGGAGAGAGGGGGAGGCGGACCGAAGAAGGATAGAGGAGAAGATAGGTGGAGAGGAGACAAGTGAGTTACAGTGGCAGAGAGATCACCTGAGGTTGGTCCGGAGGGAGGAGGGTAACTTCCTCAGGTTCCAGCTCCACACTTTGTTATCTTGGATTCTCCAGCATCTGCAGTTCCCATTATATCTCTCTCCACCACCATCCTCTGTTTCCTTGCAACAAGCCAATTTTGTATCCAATTAATATGCTCTCCCTTCCTATATAAAGCAGTGTGTCCAATAATTGTGAACTATCCCATGAAAGGTAGAAACATAGAAACTAGGAGCAGGAGTAGGCCATTCGGCTGTTCGAGCCTCCTCCACCAATCAATATAATATTGGTTTATCTACTACTTCAGTGTCATATTTCTGCTTTCTCTCCATATCTCTTGATAATTAAAAAAAAGTCTCTTTCTTATATATACTTTCTTAACCTGGCTTCCAAAGCCTTCATAAGAAGATTGACAAGGCAGACCTAGAAAGGATGCTTCCTTAGGTGGGGCAATTTAGAAAGAGAGGTCATAGTTCGAGGATAATGGGTAGCAGATTTAAACAAGGATGAGGCGATATTACTTCTCTCAAATAATGGAGTTAACGTTGAATTTACCAACTCAGAGTGTAGGAATGCTGATACATTGAGTAAATTTAAGGAGGTTATAGTCAGACTTTTAATTAGTAATGGGCTGAAGGTTTACATGGAGCAGGCAGGAAAATGGAGTTAAAGCAGAATGAGATCAGCCACAATTGTACTAAATGGTGGAGCAGGTTCAAGGGGATGAATTGCCTCCTTCTTGCTCCTAGTTCTTTCTTCTGTGGTGCAAATTGTATAGGCTGACCATCTTTTGAGTGGAGAAATGTTTCCTTCTCTCAGTCCTAAATGGTTTACTCTGTATCCTGAGACTGTGACCCTTGTTTTAGATGAACCAAACAGGGGAAATATTCTCCCAGCATCTAATCTGTTTGGCCCTGTTAGAATGTTATACATTTCAATCAGATCCCCACCATTCTTACAAACTCTTGTGAATATAGGCCCATTTGAACCAATCCCTCCTTGTTTGATAGTCCTGCCATCTTGATATCGGCCTAGTGAACCTTTGCTATGCTCCTTCTATGGCATGTTTATCCTTTCTTGGGTAGTGAGACCAAAACTGCATTGCAGCACTCTGGATGTGGTTTCAGAAAGGTCCTGTATAACTGCAGTAAGACATCACTATTTCTAAACTCAAATAATCTTGCAATAAAGACCATCGAACCATTGACTTCCCAATTGTTTGCCGTACCTACCTGTTTATTTCCGTTGACTAGTGTATAAGGATACTCTTTCTCTTTGATAAACATGCTCACTTTGCCTAATCCTGTTAATACTTTCCACATGTTCTGTTATCGCATTTTTAGGCCAACTGGTCTGTAAATCTTGTTTTTACACTCTCATTTTTTAAAAAGTGGATACATCTGCCACCCTCCAATCTATGGGAACTGCACCAGAGTCTATAGAAATCTGAAAAATGAACACCACTTTTTCCACACCCACTTCCTTCAATACTGTGTGATGCCAATCATCAGGCCTTAAGCCCATTAATTTCTCCACACAATTTTGTTACTAATTCTGATTTTATTCAATTCCTCCCTCCCAATAGATCCTTGGTTCCCTAACATTTCTGGGTAATTGTTTGTGCCCTCTTTTGTGAAGACAGAAGCAAGATATGCATTTGATTATTTGACTATTTCTTTGCTCACCATCATAATTTCCCCCATTTCAGATTCTAAGGAGCCTACATTTGTCTCACAATTTTTTTTTCTCCTCACATGTTTATAATAATTTTTATAGACAGTTTTTATGACCGGTACAATTTTACTCTGATACTCAATTTCCCCTTCTTGATCAATCTATTTGTCCTCTTTTACTAAATTCCAAACTGCTACTAATTCTCAGACTTGTAGCTTTTTCTTGCAGTTTTGTACATATCCTAGTTGGATTTAATATTATCCATAATTCTGTTTGTAAGCCTTCAAAAGAGGAGGAGATGGCCTAGTGTTATTACCACCAGACTATTGATCCAGAGATGCAGGTAATGTTCTGGACCCCTCTGTTCAAATCCTGCCAGAAGATCTGAAATAAGAAATTGCTGGAGAAACTCAGCAGTTCTGGTAGCATCTGTGGAGAGAAAGCAGAATCAATGTTTTGAGTCCAGTGACCCTTCTACAGAACTAACAATTTAGTGGTGTGGGGTCCACTGGGAAAGAGTAACCATTCAGGGAAGGCAGCTGGTGGAATTTAAATTCGATAAAAATTTGTAATTAAGGGTCTAACAATGGCTATGAATCTGTTGTTGATAGCCAGGAAAATCTCACCTGGTTCACTAATGCCCTTTAGGAAAGGAAACTGCCATCCTTACTTTGTCTCTAGACCCAAAGCAATGTGGTTGACTCTGAACTGCCCTTTTGGATAGGCAATAAATGCTAGCCTGGCCAGTAACACTTCATCCTGCGAATGAATTTTTCGAAAAAACCATGGTGGAGCCACCATTTTACTTGTATTTTTGCACCAGAGGGGAATGAATATTTGTTGTAATTCCAGAAATGCTCCTTAAATATTATTTATCACCTACCTTTAAGTACGGTTTCCCAAGCCATTATGGCTAATCTATGCTCATAACCTCATAGTTCTCTTTATTTAGATTCAGGATAGTTTCTGCTTCAAACTCTCTACTCTCCATTTTAAAGAATTATTCTATCATTGCTTTAATTCATGGGATGTGGGTTGGAAATAAATCCATGTAGATTTATTTCCTATCTCTAATTTCCCAGTGGGCAGTTAAGAGTCAACCTCATTGCCATGGGCCTAGGATCACCAGCAAGTCAGGCCAAGTAAGGACAGCAGATTTCCTTCCCTAAAGGACATTAGTAAACCAGAAATGTTTCTGTGACAATCAACAGTGCTTACATGTTGCCCTTAAGCCAAGTCTTTATGTACAGATTTTATTAAATTCAGATTTCACCATCTGCTGTGGTGAGATTCAAACCATGTCCTCAGAACAATGGCCTGGGGATCTGGGTTACTAGTCCAGTGACATTACCATTACATCATTGCCTTCCCTGAATGGTTACTCTTTCCCAGTGGACACCACACCACAAGATTGTTAGTTCTGTAGAAGAGTCACTGGACTCGAAACATTGATTCTGCTTTCTCTCCACAGATGCTACCAGAACTGCTGAGTTTCTCCAGCAATTTCTGATTTCAGATCTTCGGCTACCACAGTTCTTTACTTTTTTAATATACTTGTTAATTAACCCTTTCTCATTTCACAATACAGGTAGTTCTCCTATAATATGATAGTTGTGTTCTTGTGTGACGTCGTGCTAGAGAAAGTCATGCTATAGAAAATTCCTACATCAGTGAGTTCACATTACCTAAACAGCATCCACAGTTCATCAATTATGCTACAGCCAATTTACGTTTACAAAACACACATTATAGCAGAAAACTACCTGTATTCCAACCTAAGATAGCCTGATCCCCAGTAGGTTCGTCAACATATTGGTCTAAGAAACCATCATATGTACTCCCCAAAAAGTCCTCTTCCACAGTATTAATTCTGGTTTGGATTTTCCGATCTATATGCAGATTAAAACCACTCATGATTACAGTTGTAACCCTACGGCATGAAATTCGAGTCTCCTGTTTAATTCCTTCCCTTACATGTCTGCCACTGTTTGAGGTGCCATAGACAAATTCACTGATGCTTTCTGCCTCTTGTTATTTCTTATCTCTACTGATACAGACTCTACATTATGATTTGCTCTGCTGGTAAATAATCATAGCTAAATAAATAATATTAATCCAACAAATTATGAACATATAAATGATGTAAGTAATGGATAATGCCAGGAAATAAAGACAATATGGGTTGCACAGGGTCTACCAGGAGAGGAAGGACAAACTAAAATAACAATATTAAAAATGCTTCATTATCAGCAACCGTTAGTACGCTCAGTTTTGGCTTCTCAGTATCTCAGTTTCTGTTTCATACTAAGGTAAAGCACAGCTGCATCCTCAGTCAGGAAAAAAACACTTACGCTCGCATCCTTTAAGCCTTGCAGTCCTAGTGGATCATGACTCTTGTATAACATTTACTACCGGAATTTCCTGTTAATTGTTGGAATTGGAAGTCATCAAGGAAGCTACAATGTGTAATGGCAATATTGTTGCAAAGGTAGGTAGAGTACTTGTGAATTGGAAGGCAGGAGGTTAGAATTTGGTGTTTGTAAAATGTTAAGGAGGAAAGCAGAGTATGGCCCTGTTAAAAGATGATGTGCTTTTTCTATACTCAGCGATTCTGATGTCTGTGGGCATCAGCTTTTGGGATTATAACAGCACTGAGAGCACTCAGATTGAAACATTTGTATCAAAAGGCCATACAGTTAGCAGCCAACCTGCACTTTTACCAAGACAATAAGGTATTGAGTTTAGCCAATCAATTTGAATCAAGCACTTAGATACCAAAAACCAATTAAGATTAAATCTTGTGCTCCTGAGATGCTGCTTGGCCTGCTGTGTTCATCCAGCCTCACATTTTATTATCTTGGAATCTCCAGCATCTGCAGTTCCCATTATCTCTAAGATTAAATCTGATGGTTTTGACAACATAGGACCAATCCTATTGTAAGAAACTGATATGTCATCAAGGGCATAGAAGGACAGGGCAGTTGGACAAAGACAGGAGAACTGACTATCATCTGCTACAGTTAACAGCTCTCAGCTCGCAAGAGAGAATCACTGGCTCTCACAGTCTTCTGTAATTCTTTGAGAAAGCACCATCTAAACCAAAAGTACCTATGGCACAACTAGTTAATATTTCTGACAGAAGAATCGGTGGAGGAAGTATTCTTGACAGAACATTCAACAGAGAAAGCACAAAGAATTTCGGAAGACGCATATTCTGGCTATAATTTCAAGAGATTAAATTTTTTAAAAATTTTGTTTATATAAGTGGTACTTCTATTTATTGGAACAGCATATTAGTTTATTCAGGAAAAGTTAGTAGTTAGAAGGGATTTATTAGGTTTGTTAATAGTTTAATTAATTTGTTCACTGTTAGAGTTTGATAAATAAATCATTACTTGTTGATTATGAAGTGAGTGTCAGGGATTTATTTTATTTAACCACTAGAAGTTGCTGAAAGGCAGGTTGCACCACTTTTCACACTCCTTGTACAGATTATAAGGTGAGGTGCTCCTCTTTGGGTGTTTCGGTTTTAGTTCTCAGGGAGGTCAAACTCTGCTTTATAACAATATAGGGATGTAGTTATTCGTGGTACATACACAATTGGACTTTTTTAAAACAATTTTAAGGAGTGACGTTATTGGGAATATAACTGGCAATATTTGCATTTACTCTTTGGTCAAACCTGCTTGTATCACAAGATTATCCCAGATGCAACATAAAAAAACAATTAAATATTATGTATAAGTGTTTACCATTTATCAACATCCAGATTTTTTTCTGACAAAAAATTTGCATGGAAGTCCTTTCCACATGGTATTAACAACTTAGACTAATACCAGTTAGAAGGATTTGAAGCAGTGATCTATGCAAAGCTTCAAAGCCCCAGTATTTTAATAACATTTTGAGGATTCCTAATACTTACATAATTACAGCATGAAATAACATTGAAGAAATTTTCTCAGACTCATATTTAAATTAACATTGTTAACTTAACATTTTAGTGTTAACATTTTAGTGGAAACTAGTTTTGAAATATGGTCATTTTTGAGCATTAGACTTGCTCATCAGAAACTGGATTTAAACTTTGCCAAATGTGTATTTCTGTTAGAGGTTTAAGAGCAGAATGGAATTGAAGACTTTGAAGATAAACTATCTTGATGACAGTCATGTTCATAAGGGATAGCTTGTTACACTCTGGATTAAAATTTATAGAAAAATATATTTTGAAATTACTGTTTGTAATAATTGTGTACAGAACTGTAGTGATTGGAATCTGGTGGATCTTATCGACTATAAGATCTTTGAATGGGCCAATCAGGGAACCCTGGCTAACCAATATAAACAGTGGATTCAGAGAGTCTCTGGACTTCAGGGACTGATTTTGAGCTGGCTGTTAATAGCCAGTGTGCTGTATACATATAAATAAAGGCTGACTTGGTGATGGAATACTGGCCTCTGTGCAGTTACTTCAAAAACCTAATACGCTTGATGTTTATCTACTATTTTAATGACAATGTCAATCTAAAACAGGTTAATTTTACCATTAAAATAGCAGGGAGTAGCAAATAAATATGCTGTGTGTTGAAATGACCAAAATGACTTAAGGGAGTGCAGTTAGAAGTTAAGCTCACAACCAATTCTATATTGTCTGGACCTATGGACTGAAAATCAGAAAAATGGACACTCCTTTAAAAACGAGAGAGATGGAAGATTTGTTAGTGATTTTGTGAAAATAAATGAAGATAACTGGTGTCAATAAAACAATGTTACTTTTTGGGGTCATCGAGTCCAGACAAATTGGCATTAGCACTATTTATTATGGGTTCAGGACAGCTCAGCAATGCCAGGACATAGTAGGCTATGGACCAAGTGCAGGTAAATGGGATTGGTGTAGTTTTGTGTGATTGTTGGTCAGCACAGACATGGTGGGTCAAAGAGCACGTTTCTACACTGTTTGACTCTGTGACTGTACAGGACATACAGAAATCTAGTTCCTCAAGATGTCACCATGGATGCTGTAAAATTTCTGACCTTTCTATGCATTTGCCATGTGCAATCTCAGGATCCCTTTGGCAAACATCCTGAAATAAGACACATGAAACAAAAAAAAACCCTAATGTATTTCATCAACTTCAATAACAAACCCAAAACTCTTTTAGGATGGCAGCAGAGTAGGGTGCACTGGCAGGAGCTTCTGTGCTCACCAGTCCCTTTCCCTTTTCCATATCTTTTTCTCCTCCTCTTTTCATTCCCCCCCTGCCCTACCTGGAGAGTGGAGTTGAGGAATGGAGTGAGCAGGCTATGAATGGAACGTGTGTGCTGTGTCCCACGGTGAATGAAGCAAATGGGCGATTCCTGGAGTGGCGTTGGAATGAGTCCTGGATGGAGGCTGGCACATGGAGACAGCGTGGTTTCGTGCTCTGGGGCCTACAGGCACAGACTGACACTTATGGGCACTTATTGTCACTCTGGACTTTTTCACTGTTTCATGCTAATCTGTATTCTTTTTCACTCTGTGATGACACTTTTTTTACTCTAAGATTTGTATGCAGGTACATGTATTTCTCATATAACTTGATAGTGGTGCTCTTGTGAGACCTCAATCCAAGTAATCTGTTAGAGAGGTAATTGCTGACTGCTGCAACAACTTGCATGGCCCTTTGAACATTGCTACCTGCAGCCATGAGACCAGCAGTCTGAAATTGCATTGTGTCAAGTTAGATTTGCAAATTCAGTCTAAGTTTCCACTGCAGCACTGCGATGTTGGTTGGCTTCTGTTTGTACTGCAGTGTAAACTGAGACATTGACTGCCAGATGTGGAATTATGGATGAGGTTACATCGGTGTTGCCTTGGAATTCCTCCATTTCTGCACTAGAAACAATAAGCTTCAGGTGACAAGTGAAGCCTTGGGAACCAGATTCCTCCATGATCCTTGGTTGTAACAAGATGATCCACGACAGGCCTGCCAATAAAACAAGGATCCCCCGTGCATTCTCCTGTACACTGCTATGTTAAATTTTTTATCTGAGTCCTGTAAGCTTGTCATCCACTGAACTGGCACACAAATGATCCTTTCACTTGATTTAGCTTCAACCCATTTGTGTCTGGTGACTTACCATGAACCTAAATCTATTTGATTAACTGTGTAGCCGATTCAAAGAGCAGGCATAGTTATGATGGGCCGAATGACCTCCTGTGCTGTATGATTCTAAGAAAAGGAGAATTTTAAAGCATAGTACTCTCTGCATTAAATCATTGGAGCTGAAGCAATATTTTTTATATTTTAGAGGTGTAACTGTGTAACTTCTTATCACGGGGCTTTGTGGTGAACACAATGGGTGTTTTCAAAATTTGGTTTTCAGCTTTTCATTTTCAATCTTCTTATCACCATGACCATCAAAACCATCAGGGTTTGAACTGTTTTCAACTTTCCACAGTGTTCTGCATCGTGTTTAGAAATAGACATTTTAACTGTTTGATTACCACTGAATATAAAATGCCATGACCATGTTGAATGGCAGAGCAGTTTTGACAAAGCATGGTCTACTGCTTCTATTTCTTATATTCTTGCATATGTAAATAAAACAACTGCACAGAGACTGGTATCCCATCACTATGTCACCCTTTATTTTCATGTGCACAGCCAGCTCAGGTTCAGTCCCTGAAGTTACGAGACTCTGAACTCCCTGTTTGTATCTGTCAGCCAGAGCTTCCTGTTGTCCCAGGTTAACAACCCATATCAAGGATGTCATACCAGAGGATCCATCTGGCTCCAAACACAATAGTAAATATTTCACATTTAATACTTGTTTTATTGCATGTTGTAGTAGTTCAAAGTAATTAACAAATGGCTAACACTTGTAAAGGAATATTTCATGTGAGAGAACTCACAGCAAGATTCAGCCCTCAGACCAAATGGCAACACTCATAGATGCAATCAACACCGTCTTGTTGTCATGAAAAATAAAAAGACTTTTATGTGTGCTCATTTCGTACTGCTGTAGGATTTATCATAATGTAAATGACTAATTGCAAATCTGAGTTAAAATCTAAATTCTGAGGGATGATTGAATTAAAGTACAAAAGCAGACTTGCCTTTTCCATTCAGCCCCAGCTACAAAGCCACATCTGAAGCACAGAAACAGGAATACAAGTACGCAGTGCCATTTAATACAGAAGGTACATTGTCCTCCAATATATTTAAAAGTGAAGCTATGTGGCTAATAGTTCCATATCAGAAGCAATTTTCTTTTTATGTTTTGGAATAGTTTCGCAACAGAAGATGATGCTGAATACTGAAGAACTTTGCTAGAGTGCAACATAATGTTAAAACATCCTCTATTGGTTAAAATTTACATAGAAATGTGTATAAAGATAACTGTTCAAATCTTGGCTTATTTTTAGATGTTGAATTTGCTGAGTGCTACTAACTAAGCAAGCGTTGCATGGTATTAAAATCTGTTTTACAGTTCCTCTGAGTCTAAATAGCTGCCGGAAGGGTTTGGTTTTTATCACCTCTCATGAATCTAACACTGAAATACTAGCATCATATTGCATTTATGACCTCTAAAAGGATTGCTACAGTAATTCTATGTTCCTATTTTCTACATTAATAAGCATTTCCGTTTGAGCGCCTATGACCGTATCCCTCTGTTTGTGGCGACTTCTCATAGTCTGCCTCTCTCCACAGGTACATGCAAGAGAGAATTTGTGTTCAAGCTGGATGAGTACATTATGTCAAGAATGCAGGGTTAAGTCAAATAAAAAGGCAATTCATAAAGTCTGATAAGGAGTTTGAATTAAAAATGTTTTAAAAAACATGCCTGTAGGAATTGATAGAAACTTTTATTTCACTTTTGGATTTGGTAGGATGGCATCTGCTGAGATTATGGAGTATGTGCATTATCCTTCCTCTCAGATTCTGCATTGGTGATAAACCCTGCCAGCAAACAAGTAAGCGTGATAGGTGTGGTGATCAAGAGATGCTGTCAGCAGTGGGCAGAAATTAGATGTGAGGCTTAGTGTGTTGTTCCATGCTGTCAGATCACAAATCCACCCCTACTTCAGGCTCAGAAAGCTAAAAAGACGAGGTGTGTGATGGAAGGGGAGAGTGGGACAGTGGCTCATTGGTTAGCACTGCTGCCTCAAAAGGACCCAGGTTTACTTCCAGCCTCGGGTGATGGTCTGTGTGGAGTTTGCACATTCTCCTCATGGTCTGTGTGGGTTTCCTCCCACAGCCCCCACAGATAAGCAGGTTAGGTGGATCGGCTGTGCTAAGTTACCCCTAGTGTCCAGGGATGTGCAGGCTAGGTAGTTTAGTGAGGGTAAATGCAGGATTACAGGGCTAGAGTAGGGGTCTAGGTCTGGGTGGGATGCTCTTCAGGGGTGGGTGTGGACTCAATGGGCCAAATGGCCTGCTTCTACTCTGTCGGGATTCTATGATTTAAGTGAGGCATGAAGTGAGTGGGAGAGAGCATGAGGAAGGCTATTTCTAGGAAGTAGGAGGTTTCTTGGGGTCAAGAATCAAGGGGAGTGAGAGTAGTTTATGCAGGATGGTGATGGGGAGAGGAAGTGAGAGAGTTTTGGTAGGGGGGGGATTAGTTTTTGGAGGGGAGGGGAGAGAGGTTGAGCGGAAAGGGTGATAGTGTTGAGAGGGAAGGGAGTGGGTGAGAGTGAGCCTGAGTGAGGAGATGGAGAAGGATTTGGATGACATGCTCGAGGGGAGAGAGGCAGAGTGTTGGGGAGGGGGAATGATGATAGTGAGAGAGGGACAGTGATGGAAAGAGAGAGGCAGTATTGGTGAGAGTGGTGAGTGATGGAAAGAGAGTGATGGTGATGGGGTGATGGTGGGAAGTGGAAGCATTTATTGGGACAGAAAGTTACTAATGGGTAGAGGTGATTAATGATGTGGAGAGTGCGTGGTGTTTGTGAGTTGACAATGGTGATGGTGAGAAGGATTGGTGATAGGTAGAGAGTGGGGTAGTGATGATGAGAATGTGAGATAGTGATATGGAGAGAATGGCACTGTGTTGGGGAGATAGAAAGATGATAATGGTGGAATAGTGACACTGTGCTGGGGAGAGGAATGAGATGACGATGGTGAGGAGTGGGATGGTAATTGGGAAAGTGTGGCATTGTGCTGGGATGAGGAGGCTATAGTGATAGGGAGAGGGAGGGCGGAGATGGAGAGAGGGAGATGCTGATGTTGAGAGAGGGAACAGTGTTGGGGAGAGACGATGATGATGATGTTAGCAAGAGAGATTATGATCAGGAAAAGGGCATGGGATTGAAGAAAGAATGGTTAGTTTTGGGGATATCACCCTCCATCACTCTGTCTGTCCATCCTTCCTCACTCTCAGTTGCTGCCCTCCGTTGTCCTCTCCCTCTTTCTCTCCCCTTGTCCTCCATTGCCTTGACCCCCTCCCTCACTCTCAAATTCTTTCCCTCACTCATCCTTGCACGCTGCCTTTATCTTCCTATATGAAATTTGGTTTATCACCCACTGGAAGATCGTCAGTTTAAAGCTGAACTCTCAAAGTCTGGGCTTCCAAAGTCGTAGAATCATCCTGCACAGCAGAGGGTATTTGCCCCGTTGAGTCTATGTTGACCTATCTACACTAATCCCACTTTCTGGAACCTGGTCCACAACATTAAATTTTATGACATTTCAAATTTTCATCCAAGTACTTTTAAAGTTTATGAGGTTTCCTGCCTTGATTACCCTCCTAGGCAATGCATTCCAGGCCCCAACTATTTTCCACAAAACCCCACGAATTTCCCTTGTTTTGTCCCTTGTTTTTGATTTTTCAACTAAGGGTAACAGCTGCTTTCCCTTCATCTGTCCATGCCCCTCATAATCTTATATAACTCAATCAGATTCCTCCTCAACCATCTCTGCTCCGAAGAAAACAACCTGAGCTTATCCAGACTTTCTACATTGCTAAACCAACGCAGCACCCTGGTGAAGAGAGAGATAATGGGAACTGCAGATGCTGGAGAATTCCAAGATAATAAAATGTGAGGCTGGATGAACACAGCAGGCCAAGCAGCATCTCAGGAGCACAAAAGCTGACGTTTCGGGCCTAGACCCTTCATCAGAGAGGGGGATGGGGAGAGGGAACTGGAATAAATAGGGAGAGAGGGGGAGGCGGACCGAAGATGGAGAGTAAAGAAGATAGGTGGAGAGAGTGTAGGTGGGGAGGTAGGGAGGGGATAGGTCAGTCCAGGGATGACGGACAGGTCAAGGAGGTGGGATGAGGTTAGTAGGTAGCTGGGGGTGCGGCTTGGGGTGGGAGGAAGGGATGGGTGAGAGGAAGAACCGGTTAGGGAGGCAGAGACAGGTTGGACTGGTTTTGGGATGCAGTGGGTGGGGGGGAAGAGCTGGGCTGGTTGTGTGGTGCAGTGGGGGGAGGGGACGAACTGGGCTGGTTTAGGGATGCAGTAGGGGAAGGGGAGATTTTGAAACTGGTGAAGTCCACATTGATACCATTAGGCTGCAGGGTTCCCAGGCGGAATATGAGTTGCTGTTCCTGCAACCTTCGGGTGGCAGCACCCTGGTGAATCTCCCCTACACCCCCTCCAGTGCAATCACATCTGTTCTATAGCATGGTGAGCAAAACTGCACACAATTCTCCAGCTATGGCCTAACCAAAATTCTGTGTAGCTCCAACACCACCTCTCTGTTCTTATAGTCTATGTCATGACTGACAAAGGCATGTGTCCCATATGCCTTCTTAAACTCTCCTGCCATCGTACCTGCGAGATTCTTCTTTCTTCTGAGATTCCTAGTGTCTTGAAATTCATTGACACTCCCTTGTCTTGTTACAAAGGTGGTTTGGAAATGTTCAGTGTTACACATGAGGAAATAAATGTTCAAAATTTATAGAAAGCATTTGAAAGACCACAATGCTCTAAAATCATGTTAGAATTGAAAAGAACATTTAGAAAATCATAAATTAAGATGAATGAAAATATTCACATGTAATGAGAGTCTTGAAATTGAAGCCTTCATCAAATTTAGCTCTTTTTTGCCTGCACTTTGTTTCCTTTTGCTTGGGTGCAATAATAACCTAGTTTTGTTACAAACTACAATATTTAAAAATTCTGCACAAGCATCATTGTTTGGTTTTTATTTGAGTTCCCAGTTGTTCAGTGCGTAGTGCTGTTGGTGGCAAATCATATTGATGCCTCGCACAGTATAGAAGGGCTGGCATGTGGGCTTTGATAAAGTCACGATGCAAACCATGATGTATGTCATTGAATGGCTATACCTGTGCATGGTGCCAATAATGCCATGACGTTTACACAGGCTCAGTTACTCATAACATTATGACATTCAAATAGAATTATGTTATGTTGTACATGCTAAAACACTGCATATATGCAGTTGAGTTGTGCTAATCACACTCATGTGCTTTATCATGTTTGCACTACAAAAACATTTTTGATGTGTCAACTGAAACTTCCATTTGTTAAATTAAGGCTCCCTTGTGTATATATACTGCAACAAACTAACACATCAGTTTACTCCATGACATATGAACAGTACCTGTAGAAACATGCCTGAAAGGTCAGCTCTGCATGAGAGAGTTGAAATATTATATAACAATACAAAGAGTGGCAGAAAATCTCCTTTGTAGTACTATATGAAACTTAGAGGAACATTTTCCCACGGCAGGTGCCAATCACCACTCCTACATAGATGATTTAAACAGGCTTCCTATTAATTCTTATGTGTGAAATGTTTCCAAGTAAAGCATACCACATTTCCCTTGCCATATAGAAACAATTGTTGCAGGCCCATTCATCTGTTGTTTTGGAATTTAGGTGACACTGTCAAGAGTGTAGTTAATACCAGTGCCCAGTCATTAATGGGATGTTGTGTGAATCATATAGAATTAGATTTTCAGCTCCCTTCAAAGCTGGAATCAGAGTGGAAGAGAGTTAATAACTAACAGGCCTCACTGCTCGGCGTGCCAATTCCCTGGCTCCATCCTATCCTGGGCCTGTTTTGTGGAGTTGTGATGTTGATGGATGGGCTGGTAGCAGGGCTATCTGCCCACGTGGTGGATATCAATCAGGCCTATTTATCCTCATTGAAACATCATAAAGGAAGCTGACTGGGATTTTCCACTTGGCCATCAGGTTCCCTCAGGCAGTGTTCCACACTGGCCTGTAAACTGTCACAACTTTGCTGAGCGTAGAAGTATGCAGCCGTCCTTAATTGGATGGTGCCATCGATAGGAAACTGAAGGAACAATGGAAAGTTAACTCATTCTACCCTTTACGTTTGGACTTTTGATATATAAAAATAGTAATTTTTCAAACCCATTATGATCTGCAGGACTATGCTGCTTTGTCTTGTCTGTGTGGGAACCTTTGTATTAGGATTAGAAGAAATGTAGCTTCAGTCTACACAGCATCTTATTTTGCAGAATGCATTTATGCTTAGTAAATAAGTTATTTTTGAGTTTATTGAAGAAACCTGGTGAAAGTTATAGATCACAGTAAAGAAGAGAAAAAAAATGATTGTTTTGATGATTAAATAAGACATATACACATGGTACGGTCTGTGCAATAATGGGGCTTGATTTGCAGAGCACCCCATCCTCCCCCCCCATAACAAGTGTTGTAACACTTGCCTCTGCAACTAATCTTGGGGGAGCAGGTTAGAAAAAAATAATAGTATGGGGCAAGCTACAGATCTGGGGCAGGAGGGGCTGAATCATATTGTTGCGTTAGGGAAAACATCTGAAGTTGGTTGTGAAGAGAACTGGGAGGCTGAATTAGATCATTAGCACACTAGGATTGGCAGGGTTGAATCATATTCCTGGTCCTGAGCTCTGGGAAATGCAACAAACAATAAATTAATTTAAATTAGCTTTCTAATTGCAATGACAGCCTGATTTAAAGAAGTTAGAAAGTGTCTCACCCTACAAGATGGGACATTCACATTCTTTGTAACCTGTGTGATATACCATGTGAATAATGATATAAAAGTCGGGGACACCTCCTCGCATTTGGGTACATTCCCTTGCATTGGATGCCTATTTTACCTGCATTGATTAAAAAAGACAGCTGTTGCTATTCATTAACAGAATTGTATCTCAGAGGTTAATTATATTATCTCATTGGTTACACATTGTGGTTTCCTGAGATGCAGAGGGATCTGGATGCCCAAGTGCATGAATCACTAAATGTTAGTGTTCAGGTCCAGTAAGTTATTATGATTGCAGTCTTACCTGGCACATAGGAAGGTGGCTGTCGTTGTTGTTGGTGTTCAGTCATCTCAGCTCCAGAACATCTTTGCAGCAGTTCCTCAGGGGTAGAGCCTGAAGCTCAACCATCTTCAGTTGTTTCATCAATGACCTTCTCTCCATAATAAGGTCAGAAGTGGGGACATTTGCAGATGATAGCACAATGTTTGGACCAACTTTCCAACTTCTCAGATACCGAAGCCGTCCATGTCAAATGCAACAAGATCTGGACAATGTCCAGATTTGGGCTGAGAAGTGGCAAGAAACATTTGAGCTGTGCAAATGCCAGTAAATGACCAATTCCAATAAAAGAAAATCTAACCACCACTTCTTGATATTCAATGGTGTTACTATCACAGAATCCCCCACTGAATCTACACCTTCGAGGTTACCATTGAGCAGGAACTCAACTGCACTCATCATATAAAGATAATCGCTACAAGAGCAGGTCAGAGACTAGGGATACTGTGGTGAATAATTCATTTCCTGATTCCCCAAAGCCTGTCCGCCATCTGCAAGGCACATTCTAGGAATGTAATGGAATACTCCCCACTTGCCTGGATGTGTCCAGCTCCAACAACACTCAAGAAGTTTGATACCATCCAGGACAAAGCAATCCATTTGATTACCACCACATTCAGAAGTATCCACTCCCACCACCACCTCCCTCTACACGAAGTAGAGCAATGTGCTATCTTCAAGATGCCCTGCAGAAATTTACCAAGGATTCTTTTCCAAACCCATGACTGCTTCCATCTAGAAGGACAAGGGCAGCAAATATATGGGAACACTGGACCCCTGCAAGGGCCCCTCCAAAAAACTCATATTGTTGGGTTTGCTGACTTGGCAAAATATCACTGTTTCTTCACCGACACTGGGTCATATTCCTGGAATTCCCTCCCTAAGGACATTGTGGGTTTACAGCAAATGGACTACAGCAGTTTAAGAAGGCAGCTCACACCAACTTCTCAAGGCCACCTGGGATGGGCAACATATGCTGGCCCAGCCATGTCCCATGAGAGAATAAGAATAAAGATGCTACTGTTTTGTGTGAGGAGAATTGACTAGAAAGGTAGGAAAGCATGCTTCAGTTATTTAGGGCATTGGTGGACTGTGAGTACACAGTATTTAGAATGCTGTGTACAGAATTGATCTCCTGACTTAAGATAGGATGAAAATACATTGCAGGCAGTTTAGAGTGTTTTGAGGAAGTGACAAAGATGATTGATGAGGGCAGGGTGGTAGATGTTGTCAGTATGTATTTAAGCAAGGCTGAAGTAAAGGTCCCTCATGGCAGACTGATATAAAAAGCGAAGTTACATGGGATCCGCAGTGAGCTGGTAAGATAGATACAGAGATAATGGGAACTGCAGATGCTGGAGAATCTGAGATAACAAAGTGTGAAGCTGGATGAACACAGCAGGCCAAGTAGCATCTTAGGAGCTCAAAAGCTGACGTTTCAGGCCTAGATGCTCTGATGAACGGTCTAGGCCCGAAATGTCAGCTTTTGTGCTCCTAAAATGCTGCTAAGATAGATAAAGAACTGGTTTAATCATAGAAAACAGAGACTAGTGGTGGAAAGGTGTTTTTTTGATTGGAGGTCTGTAGCTGGCGATATTCTGCAGGGATGAGTACTGGGACCCTTGCTTTTTGTAATATATATAAATGATTTGGGCGAAAATGTAGATGGCCTGATTAGTAAGTTTGCAGATGACACAAAGGTTGGGGTGTGTGGATAATGAGGAAGATTGACAGACGATGCAGGATATAGGCAGGATGGAGACTTGGACAGTGAAATGACCGCATTTAATCCAGATAAATGAAAAGTGATGTACTTAGGAAGCTTTAATGCAGGAGGGAAGTATACAATAAATGGCAGAAACCTTAGTAGTATTAAAATACAGAAGAATCTAGGCATATAGGTCCACACTTCCCTGAAAGTGGCAACACAAGTGGATACGGTGGTCAGAAATTCATATGACATGCTTGCCTTCATTGGTCAGGGCAAAGAGTATAAAAATTGGCAAGTCATGCTGCAAATGTATAAAATTTTAATTAGACCTCATTTGGAATATTGTGCACTGTTCTGGTCAGCACACTATCAGAAGGATGTGGAGGCTTTGGAGAGTGTACAGAAATGGTTTATCAGGATGAAGTTGCAGACTAGCTCGCCGAGCCGGTGTGTTTGGTTGCAGACATTTTGTCACCCTGCTCGGTAACATCGCCAGTGCACCTCCATTGAATTCCAGTGAACTTCACCGGACGTGCACTGACAATGTCACCTAGCAAGGTGATGAAATGTCTGAAATTAAACGCATTGGCTCGGTGAGCAAATCTACAGCCTCATCCACAACCCAAGCTACAAATCTTCTCAAAAGGTTTATCAGGATGTTGCCTAGCTTGGAGGATATTAGCCATAAGGAGAGATTGGACAAAGTTGGTTTGTTTTCACTTGGTATTGAAGGATGAGAGGTGGCCCAACTGAAGTTTACAAAATTATGAAACGCATGGATTGAATGGATAGTTGGAGTTTTTTTTCCAGGGTAAAAATGTCAATTACTGTGGGCATAGGTTTAAGGTAAAAGGAGTCAAGTTTAAAGGAACTGTGAGAGGCAAGTTTTTTTACACAGAGGATATTAAGTGTGTGGAATACACTTCAAGATGAGGTGGTAGAGATCAGTCCAATAGCAATGTTTAAGAGGCATCTTCACAGATACATGAATAGGCAGGGAATAGAGGGATATGGACTGTGTAGAGGCAGAAGAGTATTAGTTTAGAAAATCATCATGTGTCAGTGCAGGCTTGGTGGCCAAAGTGCCTCTTCCTATGCTGTACTGTGTTTTGTTTCTTTCCAGACTAATACTTGCTAGGAAATAATTAACTGGGTAGGCTTGTACCCTCTGTGATTTAGTACTATGGGTGTCCCTAAGCCCTGAAGGCTGAGTGGTATAAGAAAACAGCTCATCAGTACCTTCTCCATGGTAGTTTGGGATGAGCAATTAATACTGGTCAAGCCAGCAATGGCCACATCTCTTGAATGATTAGAAAGAAAGGTTAGAGATGACTTGATTGAAACATGCAAGATCCTGAGAGGACTTAACAGTGTATGTGGAAAGGATGTTGCCTGTGTGGGAGAAGCTTGAATGGGGAGGTCATTGTTTAAAAATAAGGGTCAATCATTTAAGGTAGAGAGCAGGAAAATTTCTTTTTTTCTGTCTTAGAGGGTTATGAATCTTTGGAATTCTCTTCCTCAGAAAGAAGAAGAGGCAAAATCTTTGGAGGTTTTAAAGCAAAGACTCTTGATTAGCAAAAGGGTGAAAAGTTATCAGGAATGTACAGACATGTGGAGTTGAGGTTACAATCAAATCAGCCATGAATTTCTTCAATGGTGCAGCAGGCTCAGGTGGTCTATTCCTATTATTAATCATAAACAGAAGTTGTTGGGAAAGCTCAGCATCAGTGAAGCAAAAAAATCAGAGTTAATGTTTTGGGTCCGATGACCCTTCCTCAGAATTTCTGTGATAACAAGATGTAGAGCTGGATGTACACAGCAGGCAAAGTTCTCCAGCATCTGCAGTTTCTATTATCTCAGAATTTCTGTTTTTGTTTCTGATTTATGGCATCCGCAGTTCTTTTGGTTTTTACTCTATTCATAACTTGTATGTAATTGACAGGTCTTGTTACAACAACTGATCAGAACTACAAAGTATTTATAGACAGCTTTTAGTTTTAATTCCAAAATATGCTTTTTAAGAAGAAGTGCGACAAAAACAAAAGCTAATGTAATTCAGTGAGTGACAAAATCTTCTTTGATGTCCATTACATATCGTCCCTATAAAGTGTTAGGGAAACTTCAAACAGGGAGGGACTTAGGAAGAAAAGATAACAAATGTGCTGAATATCGCCCTGTCTCAGGCAAATGTCAATCTTCCAGCTTTATGTGTTTAACCTTCCAGGAATATATGATTAAAAAGGGTTAAAAACTGACTACAACACTTGGCTGTATGCGGTATTGGCTGGGCGACCTAATGTATGGACTAGAGTGCTGTGAGGACCATACCCTTGAGAACAGCATTATAAACATCCCTGAACTGGAGGTAAAACAAAAGGAAAAACGCTCTTTTACTCTGAATGCTGGAATTCAGTGGATGTCAAATGGAATCAGAACAACAGAACTTTCAACAACCTGCAGGACCAAGAATCACAAAATCGACTGCTGAACTGCCAACATCAACACTACTGGTGAAATCCAATGATGACAACAACATCCCCCTATCTGCTATTCACAAATGATTCATAGACTGAGAGATAATGGGAACTGTAGATGCTGGAGAATCCAAGATAACAAAGTGTGAAGCTGGATGAACACAGCAGGCCAAGCAGCATCTCAGGAGCACAAAAGCTGATGTTTCGGGCCTAGACCCTTCATCAGAGACTCTGACGAAGGGCCTAGGCCCGAAACGTCAGCCTTTGTGCTCCTGAGATGCTGCTTGGCCTGCTGTGTTCATCCAGCTACACACTTTGTTATCTTGGATTCATAGACTGATCTGTGTTATTTCTTAACTTTAATCTTTTTGGACTTAGTGCTTGTTTCTACTGTATGAATGTTTGTTGGACTACTATTTCTATTCACATTTAACAATTAATAAACTTGCTCAATTTGTTAATTCAGGACAGCCTTGTTAAGTTAACTGGAGAAGTAGAATAGGGAAGGACCTGGCATCCTGGATGTGGTGTGAGATGGTGGGAACAGTCAGTCAGTCAAAACAAGGAGCCTAAAGAGCAGAGTCCATTCTGCCCAAATGTCTATTTCAGCTGTTGGTTGGCAGAGTCCTTATAGGGCTTTGAGTTCACCCAGAGGAAATAGTCAGCTAAGCCTGCAAGTTCAGCTGTGTCCCAAAGTATGGCAAGCCCAAAATTGACATGAATTGATATTCAATAAATAGTGAACTCAAAAATACCTTGCAGTCTTTTCCACAATAAAGAAATATCCCTAATTTCTGAGTGACTATCAAACTGTAAGCCAACAGGAGGCATGCCAGTTGTAGCTGTCTGACTGAGTTCATCTCAACAAATAATGATGATGCACACAAGTAAAGTGAAATGTTTACAAATGAAATTTTAATTTGAAAAACGCTGTGTCAACTTTGTGGTTTCAATAAATCTTATGTTAATTGCAGCAACATTGTGATTGTGTTGAGCAACCCATTTGTCCTGGAAGCTCTTCAATAGGAAACCCATTACCTGCTGAATTATAAGTCGATGGCAGATTAAATCTGTGAGAATCTTTCCTGATTACGTATTAAATTTAATTGAAATTGCATGGGAAACGTCAAAAAGCAAGAGGTTGCAAGTGGCACCCCTTAATTGTACATTACTACATTTTTCATTGTATAGGTCTCACCTGCCCAAGAACTGGTCCTAACGTCTCACAAATTGGAAGCTCTCCCTCCTTCACCATTCTTCAGCCATGTATTCATTCACTGCATCCTCTTACTTCTAACACATTGCATTGGGCATAATCCTGAGGTTAACAAAGTGTGGAGCGGGATGAACACAGCAGGCCAAGCAGCATCTCAGGAGCACAAAAGCTGATGTTTCAGGCCTAGACCCTTCATCAGAGAGGGGGATGGGGAGAGGGAACTGGAATAAATAGGGAGAGGGGGACTGAAGATGGAGAGAAAAGAAGATAGGTGGAGAGGAGAGTATAGGTGGGGAGGTAGGGAGGAGGGGATAGGTCAGTCCGGGGAAGACGGATAGGTCAAAGAGGCAGGATGAGGTAGTAGGTAGGAAATGGAGGTGCGGCTTGAGGTGGGAGGAAGGGATTGGTGAGAGGAAGAACAGGTTAGGGAAGCGGAGACAGGCTGGGCTGGTTTTGGGATGCAGTGGGGGGAGGGGAAGAACTGGGCTGGTTTTGGGATGGGTTGGGGGAAGGGGAGATTTTGAAGCTTGTGAAGACCACATTGATACCATTGGGCTGCAGGGTTCCCAAGCAGAATATGAGTTGCTGTTCTTGCAACCTTCGGGTGGCATCATTGTGGCACTGCAGGAGGCCCATGATGGACATGTCGTCTGAGGAATGGGAGGGGGAGTTAAAATGGTTCGCGACTGGGAGGTGCAGTTGTTTAATGCGAACCGAGCGGAGGTGTTCTGCAGGAGACGCGGTCAAGGGTGTTCTTGATCACTGTGGGGGGAAAGTTGCGGTGCTTGAAGAACGTGGACATCTGGGATTTGCGGGAGTGGAATGCCACATCCTGGGAGCAGATGCGGCGGAGGCAGAGGAATTGGGAATAGGGGATGGAATTTTTGCAGGAGGGTGGGTGAGAGGAGGTGTATTCTAGGTAGTCTCCCGCATTTCCCGCAACACATCCCTCACACCCTGCCCCCGCCATAACCGCCTCAAGAGGATTCCCCTCGACCTCACATACCACCCCACCAACCTCCGGATACAATGCATCATCCTCTGACACTTCCGCCACCTATAATCCGACCCTACCACCCAAGCCATTTTTCCATCCCCATTCTTGTCTGCCTTCCGAAGAGACCACTCTCTCCACGACTTCCTTGTCAGCTCCACACTCCCCTCCAACCCCACCACACCCGACACCTTCCCCTGCAACTGCAGGAAGTACTACACTTGCCCCCACACCACCTCCCTCACCCCCATCCCAGGCCCCAAGATGACCTTCCATATTAAGCAGATGTTCACCTGCACATCTGCCAATGTGGTATACTGCATCCATTGTACCCGGTGTGGCTTCCTCTACATTGGGGAAACCAAGCGGAGGCTTGTGGACCGCTTTGCAGAACACCTCCGCTCAGTTCACAATAAACAACTGCACCTCCCAGTCGCGAACCATTTCAACTCCCCCTCCCATTCTTTAGATGACATGTCCTTCATGGGCCTCCTGCAGTGCCACAATGATGCCACCCGAAGGTAGCAGGAACAGCAACTCATATTCCGCTTGGGAACCCTGCAGCCCAATGGCATCAATGTGGACTTCACAAGCTTCAAAATCTCCCCTTCCCCTAACCCATCCCAAAACCAGTCCAGTTCTTCCCTTCCACCCACTGCATCCCAAAACCAGCCCAGCCTGTCTCTGCCTCCCTAACCTGTTCTTCCTCTCACCCATCCCTTCCTCCTCCCTCAAGCCGCACCTCCATTTCCTACCTAATACCTCATCCCGCCTCCTTGACCTATCCGTCTTCCCTGGACTGACCTATCCCCTCCCTACCTCCCCACCTATACTCTCCTCTCTACCTATCTTCTTTTGTCTCCATCTTCAGTCCCCCTCTCTCCCTATTTATTCCAGAACCCTCTCCCCATCCCCCTCTCTGATGAAGGGTCTAGGCCTGAAACGTCAGCTTTTGTGCTCCTGAGATGCTGCTTGGCCTGCTGTGTTCATCCAGCCTCACATTTTATTATCTTGGATTCTCCAGCATCTGCAGCTCCCATTATCTATAATCCTGAGGTTACTGGCTTTGAAGTCTTGGTTTTTAAATTCATTCCTAATTCTACTTTCAAAATAATTTCTCCCTTCTTATCTATGTTGTTGGTGGTGATATACAGCCATGTCTTCTGGCTGTTCATCCGTTCCCAATAAGAATATCCTGCAGCTGCTCAGTGACATTCTTGACCCTGGATTTAGGGACACAGTAAATCATGCTGGAGTGGTATCTTTGGCTGTGGAATCGCTGAAACATCTTGCCATTCATTACCCAGCAGCTGCTGGAAGGAATTGGTAACAGCACAACCAAAAATCTCCAGCGTAGCAGTAGTGCGATAGACCAGAATAACTCTCCTCCATATCCAGTCAAATGATTTTCTGCTTTAATAAGATGTTTAATGAAATGCTCTGATAACATGAATCTCGTACTCACTGTAATATACAACCCAAATTGTACAGTACACTGATGCCCATTCACTTGATGCTCACTGCAAAACGCATCCCAAACAGTACAGCGCTCTGATACCCATACACCTGGCACCCATCATAACACATCCCAAACCACACAGTGGTCTGATACTCATATCTGCAATGCCCACTGTAACACTCACCGCAGTCTCTATTAGGTATCTGCGTAGCCCCAGAAATTCATTCCTAAATTACACCATTTTACATCTCTTTTTCTCTCTACAATTGTTAACATCCGTTTTGTCATTTGCACAGTACCTCTACCCCATCTATTGTCTTAACCCCCCCTCCTCTGCCTCTGTCAAAAGTATAAATAAACAGCATGTTTTAACCCTTTTCAGTTCTGAAGAAGTTATACAGACTTAACATGTTAATTCTGTTTCTCACTTCACAGATTTTGCCAGATTGGCATTCCCTGTGTTGGTTTGTTTCAAGACTGCATTTTATTTTGCTTTATTCAGATTTACAGCATTTGTGGTAATTTGGTTTAAATTACGCACCAATTAACATTTATTTTTATCACAAAAAGGAAACAGAAAGAATGCCTTGGATGGTGGAGTACCATAAGTTTGTGGTTCCTGTTGTCACCTATTTTTGCAGAAGTGGTGTACTTCATTTACTGTTAGATTGTAGTCCAAGCAATCTTACAATAGGTTTATCTGTAAACTGATTCCTTATTCATGTGATAGTTGGAACTGCAGATGCTGGAGAATCTGAGATAACAAGGTGTAGAGCTGGATGAACACAGCAGGCCAAGCAGCACCAGAGGAGCAGGAAGGTCTAGGCCCGGGGCATTGGCCTTCCTGCTCCTCTGGTGCTGCCTGGCCTGCTGTGTGCATCCAGCTCTACGCCTTGTTATCACTTGTTCATGTGGTTTTGTATTGTTAGGTCTGTTGTCAGTCACACTCTCTAAACTAAAGACTGCATTCATACATTTCTCATTATTATGATTCATTTCTACCATTAGTAAAAGTTCCCATTGCCCCGTGATAGGTTTTTAGATGGCTCCTGTAACTTTTTTTCATAAGTCATCTCTTCGCAAGTAATTGTTTGGTCAGAATAGATTGTGATGATCCATTTAAAGTGCCAATGCGAAATGGATAAGCTAAATTAAACTTGTGTACCTCCCCATCACTTCACAAGAGTTCACTCATAGTGCTTCTGGGAATGCTTCAGGAATTTCCAATTGGCTGTTTTTAAATAAAAATTGTTCATGAAATGCTGGCATCACTGGCTCGGCCAGCACTTTTGCAGATCATTACTTACCCTTGACAATGAGCTAGCCTCTTGAACTGCTGCTGTCTTTGGGATGTCGGTACACCCTCCTCTACTTTGAAGGTAATATTTTGTCTTAATTTGGCCGTTGAATGAGTTTATCATTGTTAACAGGTCAAATCAGGGATAATCCTGACAATTGAGTGCTCGAAAGAACATCCAGCCTTGCCAAAGCCTTGGTGAAAGGATAAGAGTTAAACTTTAGTCATATTAGCTATAGAACAATGTATATAAGCAGCCCCTCTCTTTCTTTCAATATCATAACATCGTTCAGTTTCTTCCTTTCAGGGGATTTTGTATTCCTTTTAATTACCCCATCTCCAAGCAGGAATTGTACCTGGCCTCACAATATCTTGTTGGTTGAAGGTGTTGAGCATTTGTAAAGGAGTATCCTGACCTTCTCCTCTTCCCTGTACTTTGGATAGATCCCCATTATCTGCTGATGCATGGAGGGGAACCTCTGATCTACACACTTTGTAAATTCTGCACTCAGGATTTTTTTTAGACAAATGCACATTGTGTTCTTCTAAACATAGACCACAGAAGAGGTTTAAGTGTAAATTGTTCTGATTCTTGACCAGATTTATTTCTTGAGGAGCTTACACAGAGAAATTAGAACTAGAATTGGAGTTTATTGTCATGCTTTTTTTCCTTATTCATTTATGGGATGAGGACGTTGCTGGCTAGGCCAGTATTTATTGTCCCTAATTGCTCAGGGAGCAGTTAAGAGTCAACCACGCTGCAGTGGGTCTGGATTCACATGTCGGCCAGACCAGGTAAGGATGGTAGTTTCCTTCCCTAAAGGGTATTAGTGAACCAGATGGGTTTTTACGACAATCGATAATGGACTCACGGTCATCATTAGATTCTTAATTCCAGATATTTTTATTGAATTCAAATTCCACCATCTGCCGGGATTTGAACCTGGGTCCCCAGAATGTTTTCTGGGCCTCTGGATTAACAGTCCAATGATAATACAATGAGGCTAGTGCATCCTCCCTCGCATGGAGAACAGTGATACAGGAGGACAATGAGTACAATGTCACCATTCCTGGTGCCATCTTAGGTAAAAAAGTTCCTGTGTACAAAATTTTAGGTACAAAATAGAAAAATATGGAAATAAAGTCAAAAATTCAACATGAAAGTCCCTGGCATAAACTGGAAAAATAAAGGAATAAAGTTAAAAGTTCAACATGACAGTGCTTTCTTAAATGCTTAGCCATGCTGGGCTCGCACTCCCTACAAGGTTTCGACTTCTCTCTGCACTGGGCTCCATTTCCTCTGCGCTCACCACTGCCACAGATACTTGAAGACCTCGGGCTCACACTCCTCTGCTTTGGGCTTAGTCTCTCACTGTACCCTGTGCTGTCTCACTGTTCCCCTTGCTGGTTCGATGTCTTTCGCGTTGGCCTCGCTCTCTCACTCTCCCCTAGTGATGGCCTTAGTAAATGTCTATTAGGTGTCCTGTCCCTGGTATGGTAGGTCTTTTTGGCAGTTTTTGAAGCTTCTTTGTAATGCACATCTTTTCCCTTTCACTGTGTCAAGTGTCATCACAAGCTCCCTAACAATTTGGAACTCTCTTCACAAATTCCTTTGACTTAAGCATACAAAAGTTCTAGGCGACTTAAAACAGACGAAGCTTTGGAAGAACATCGGGGAAGTAGGCTAAAAGGAGTCTTGAAATATCTTTAGCAAACAGGGTTAAGGAAAATCCCAAAGCCTTTTATTTGTACATAAGGAGCAAGAGAGTAACTAGAGAAAGGGTTGGCCCACTCAAGGACAAAGGAAGGAAGTTATGTGAGGAGTCAGAGAAAATGACTGAGATTCTTAATGCATACTTTGTATCAGTATTCACTGAGGAGGGGGTCATGATGCATGTTGAGGTTAGGGATAGACGTTTGATTACTCTAGATCAAGTCAGCATAAGAAGAGGGAAGTGTTGGGTATTCTAAAAGGCATTAGGGTGGACAAGTCCCCTGGTCTGGATGGGATCTATCCCAGGTTACTGCGGGAAGTAAGAGAGGAAGTAACTTGGGGCCTTAACAGATAATCTTTGCAGCATTCTTGAGCATGGGTGAGGTTCCAGAGGACTGGAGAATTGCTAATGTTGTCCTCTTGTTTAAGAAGGGTAGCAAGGATAATCCAGGTAATTATCGACCGGTGAGCCTGACATCAGTGGCGGGGAAGCTGCTGGAGAAGATACTGAGGGATAGGATCTATTTATGTTTGGAAGAAAATGTTCTTATTAGTGATAGGCAGCATGGTTTTGTGCAGGAAAGGTCATGTCTTACCAACTTGATAGAATTCTTTGAGGACGTGACAAAGTTGATAGATGAGGGAGGGGCTGTATATGTCATAAGCATGGATTTCAGTAAGGCATTTGATTAGGTTCCCCATGGTAGGCTGGTGGAGAAAGTGAAGTCACTGGGGCCCAGGCACTAACCACTAGTTAGATGGATAGAGAACTGGCTGGGTAACATGATACAGAAAATCGTAGTGGAAGGGAGTTTCTCAGAATGGAGAACTGTGACCAGTGATGTTCCACAGGGATCCGTGCTGGGACCAATGTTGTCTGTGATATGCATTAACAACCTGGAGGAAGGTATAGATGGTCTGATTAGCAAGTTTGCAGATGACACTAAGATTGGTGAAGTAGCAGATAGTGAAGGGGATTGCCGGAGAATGCAGCAGAATATAAATAGATTGGAGAGTTGGGCAGAGAAATGGCAGATGGGGTTCAACCCAGGCAAATGCGAGGTGATGTATTTTGGAAGATCCAATTCAAGAGCGAACTATGTGGTAAATGGAAAAGCCCTGGGGAAAATTGATACACAGAGAGATCTGTGTGTTCAGGTCTATTGTACCCTGAAGGTGGCAACGCAGGTCGATAAAGTGGTCAAGAGGCATACGGCATGCTTTCATTCATCAGACCGGGTATTGAGTACAAGAGTTGGTAGGTCATGTTGCAGCTGTATAGGACTTTGGTTTGACCACATTTGAATACTGCGTGCAGTTCTGGTCACCACATTACAAAAGAGTGTGGATGCTTTGGAGAGGGTGCAGAGGAGGTTCACCAGGATGTTGCCTGGTATGGAGGGTGCTAGCTTTGAAGAGAGGTTAGGTAGATTAGGATTATTTACGTTAGAAATTAGAAGGTTGAGGGGGGACTTGATTGCGGGCTACAAAATCATGAGAGGTATAGACAGGGTGGAGAGCAAGAAGCTTTTTTTCCCAGAGTGGGGGACTCAATTACTAGGGGTCATGAGTTCAAGGTGAGAGGGAAAAAGTTTAAGGGAGATATACATGGAAGGGTGGTGGGTGCCTGGAACACGTTGCTAGTGGAGGTGGTCGAGGCGGGCACGATAGTATCATTTGAGATGTATCTTGGCAGGTACATGAATGGGCAGGGAACAGAGGGATACAGATCCTTGGAAAATAGGTGACAGGTTTAGATAGAGAATCTGGGCTGGTGCAGACTTGGTGCGCCAAAGGGCCTGTTCCTGTGCTGTAATTTTCCTTGTTCTTTGTTCTTAATATCTACTCTTCTTTCAAAGTTTTCTCTTTGGGTCTGATTTTGTTCAGCTTCCCTCTTGTCTGTCTCTGCTGATTTACTGTTGCTTTGCTTGGAAGCACTTGGCATGTTCACTGAAAAGCCATGTTCCTAGTTTTAGCAAACAGCTATATTATGACACAGTGTGGTGTTGGGGGAGTACAGTTTACATAAATTGGCATTCTAATTTATTATAGGAATTACATGATATAATTCTATTATGTTAGAATTCTATTTTATTGTACAAAAATGAACACAAAATGAACAAAACAAACACAAATGAACAACTTGCTCATTCCTGATATTATCCTACAAAAGGCTCATGGAATTGAGGTGATGCATTGATGAAGAATCTTTCTTCTGCAATTAAGCTACTATTGACTACATCACTTCAACTTGGTCTTTGCAGTCTGGTATGCTTTGGTATATATTTTGTAGCTCCCATTTGATCAGATAATCTGAATTTAAGTGTGTCTGAGGGCAAGGTTTTGGATAGTGATCTCCTCCAAGTGTGTAAGCATCACACAAACCGTATGTATGTCATGCAGGAATGTAAAGGTATGTTAGAAAATAGGAATATTTTAATGTTTAATGCTATTGCCAAGAAGCTACAGTAAAGATAAATCAAGTATTGGGACATGGTTACAGGGTAATCCATAAAAACATTTTTATACTGTGTTTAGTTAGACTTTGCTACTTTGTTCAGTTTTAGTCCCTTCGCAAGAATTGCACGACAGCAGACCTAAGACAAAAATGTTGGCCAGGAAACTTGGTGGCAGGCAATTGGAAGTTCAGGGTCATTTTTATGGACAGAACATAGGTGTTCACAAAGACCCAGTCTGTGATTTGTCTCTCAAATGAAGATGACAGAGCTGAATTTCAAGAAGGCATTTAGTGATGTGCCACACCAAAAGTTACTGCACAGAGTAAGAACCCATGATATTGGAGGTAACTTATTAGCATGGATTGAGAAGTAGTTAGCTAATTCAGTTAACTGGATGGCAGGTTTGCAATGCAGACAGTTGCAAATGGCACAGACTCAGCGTCTGTAGTGTCTGAGGTTACTGTGGAGGTTACACCTTTTCAACTTCACCTGAGATGTGGTGGCTCAGTTAAGACACAACCAAACACCTCTCTCTTATGAGAGAGCAGCCCAATAATCCTCTGGGACTATGGCAACTTTAACAGGAAGCAAAAAGTAGAGATAAATGGGATAGAGTAACTTTCAGGTTGAAAGGCTGTAACATGTGGAGTGCCACTCAGGATCAGTGCAACTATGTATAATATATCTCAATGTCTTGGATGAAGACTTTAGGTTGATCAGTAAGTTTTGCAGGGCCAGTAAGGAGATACAACATCTGGAGTGAGGGGCAGCCTGAATGAGTATGTCATTTCTGGGATTTTGGAGTGTGGGAATTTGGTGCAGAGGGCAAGAAGTGCCTTTTGCTTGCTTTACAGGTTCATGGCTTATCAATTGAAGTCGAGATTGGGCGCCCAGCAGGAAACAAAGAGTAACATCACTGGAAAATTATTAAGCTCAATAACCATTAAGCTGCTACTTCGACCATCTATTATGAATTACTTTCAGATTAAAGGTAGATTGGAGAAATATTTTACAGATTGAGAACTAAAAGACCAGTGGGAAATTAGAAAAAACATATTAAGAACTAAGTAATTAAAATATAGATGCCAGGCCAGGCAAAGTGTTGTAACTGCATAATATGGAGGTCGGTGGACCCCATTGTTGTTCATTGTGATCACATCTGTAACAAGTGTTAGAGTCTGAGCTTCAAACACTGTGACACATCAGATATACCTGGACACTATGTTTTAGGAGACACTTGCATCCCTTAGATTAACAATTGCAAAATTGTCCAATGATCAGGGACAGGGGTATGTGACTATGAACGAGGCAAGTAGGGCTATCTGAGCCTCAGCCCTCAGACCTGTCTAACAGGTTGGAGGTTCTTGTTCCATGTGTGGATGAGAGCAGGGGCTGTAGGGAGGATGATCAAAATGATCCACTGTGGTACAGAGAGCCATTATAAAGGGGAGGAGGGGAGGAAAGAGAAATATAGCTGTTACAAGGGATCATATAGTCAGGATGGGGGTTGGTTCAGTTGTGCTAAAAATTGTGGTATCAAAGACAAAGGAGAAGGTAGGATAGCAGGTTAGTGATGGATTTTGTTGTTCCAGAGAATAAAAGGAAGCGACAATGTGTAAATGTCATATTGTAGCAAGGACCAATAAAAGTGTAGGGAAATTCAATAATAGAACAAATGTAAAGCTTTGTATTGTAATGCAAGAAGGAAGATGAACTGGCAGCACAAATCGAGGTAAATAAATATGATCTCATAGCCATTATGGAGGCATGGTTACAAGGAGGTCAAAGCTGGGAACTTAACATTCAGGCATATTTGGCCTTTCAGAAAGTCAGGAAGGAAGGAAAAGGTGGCAGGGTATCACTGTTAATATGAAATGAAATGAAGATAGTTGTGAGAAATGATCTAGGCTCAAATGATGTAGAGTCATAGAGTCATACAGCATGGAAACAGACCCTTTGGCCCATGCCAACCAAATTTCCCAGTCTAAACCAGTCCCACGTGCCTGCATTTGGTCCATTTCCCTCTCAACCTTTCCTATTCTTGTACCTATCTCATGTCTTGTAAATGTTGTAATTGTACGAACACCTACCACTTCCTCTGGCAGTTCATTTCACACATGTGGGGGCAGGTAAAATACAGCAAAGGAAAGAAGACATTGATAGGAGTAACTTACAGTTTCCTAAACTGTAGTCACGCTATAGGACAGATTATATATCAACAAATAATAAAGGCATGTAAAAAGAGTAGAGCAATAATTATGAGATAACAAAGTGTGGAGCTGGATGAACACAGCAGGCCAAACAGCATCTTACAAGCACAAAAGCTGACGTTTCGGGCCTAGACCCTCTGATGAAGAGTCTAGGCCTGAAATGTCAGCTTTTGTGCTCCTAAGATGCTGCTTGGCCTGCTGTGTTCATCCAGCTCCACACTTTGTTATCTTGGATTCTCCAGCATCTGCAGTTCCCATTATCTCAGAGCAATGATTATGGATTACTTCAATCTTCAGGTTGATTAGGTCAATCAAATTCTGAAGGATAGCTATGTTAACAAATTCAAAGAGTGCATTAGGGATAGTTTCCTAGAGTTATGGCACCAACAATGGAGCAGGCTATCCTGGGTCATGTATAAAGTAATGAGACAGGTTTAAAATGATCCTTGAGTAAAAGATCTCTTAGGAAGAAGTGATCATAACGTGGTAGAATTTAACATTCAGTTAAAGAGTGTGAAACTTGAGTTGGAAAAAATAAAGGGAATTACATTGAAATGAGATAGAATTAGCTAAAGTAAACTGGGCAAATAGTTTAGGAATAAAAATAAGCAAGCAGTAGCAGGTATTTAAGGAGGTAATTCATGACTGGTCAGCATAGATGCCTTCCAGTAAGGAGGAAGGATTCCAAGAGAGGGATAAACCAACCATGGCTAACCAAGGAAATTAAGGAGGGTATTTAGAGTTAAAGAGTCCTACAGCACGGAGACGGGCCCTTTGGCCCAAACTGGTCCGTGCCGACCAAAACGTCCATCCACACTAACCCCATTTCTCTGCACTTGGCCGATATTCTTCTAAACCTTTCGTACCCATGTATTTGTCCAAATGCCTTTTAAATGTTGTTAATATATCCTCCTCAACCACTTCCGCTGGCAGCTCATTCCATATGCGCACCACCCTCTGTGTAGAAAAGTTACCCCTCAGGTTCCCCTGTATTCTTTCCCCTCTTACCTTAAACTGATGCCCTGTCGACCTCGATTCCCAAATCCTGGGAAACAAGACTGAGTGCATTCAACCTATCCATGCTCACATGTTCTTATACACTTCTATCAGATCCCACCTCAGTCTCCCACATTCTAGAGAAAAATCTATTACCTTGTTCAATCTCGCCCTATATCTCAGACCCTTGAGTCCTGGGAACATCCTTATAAATTTCTTCTGCACTCTTTCTAGTTTAATAACATCCTTCCTATAGCAAGGTGACCAAAACTGAACACAATACTCCAAGTGTGGCCTCACTGATGTCATGTACAACTGCATTATAACTTCCTAACGTCTATATTTAATATCTTGACTGATGTAGGCCTGTGTGCCAAAAACCTTCTTTACTGCTCTGTCTTCCTGTGACCCAACTTTCAGAGAACCGTGCACTTGGACTCCCAGGTCCCTCTGTTCCACTACACTCCTTAAGGCCTTACCATTCACCATGAAACTCCTACCTTGATTTGACTTTCCAAAATGCAACACTTCACATTTATCTATATTAAACTCCATTTGCCATTTCTCGGCCCACTTCCCTAGCTGATTAAGACCCTGCTGCAATTTCCGATAACCTTCTTCACTGTTCATGATACTGCCTATTTTTGTGTCATCAGCAAACTTTCTAATCATATCTTGTACACTCTCATTCAAATTATTGATATTGATAACCAACAGTAATAGGCCCAGCACTGACCCCTGAGGCACGCCACTAGTCACAGGCCTCCAAGGTTGGTTGAAAGAACATACAAGCAAGTTTAAAGAAAAACCATAAAAGAGGGCAGTGTCAGCAATAGCCCCGAAGACTGGGATAAATTCTGAATTCAACAAAGGAGATTAAAAAGAAATTAAAGACAAAGAAAGATAAACAATGGGGGCAAACTAGCAAGGAATTTAAAAACTGACAATAAGAGCTTCTTTAAATATAATAAAAGGAAGAGCATGGACAAAGTGAACTTTGGCCCCTTCGAAAATGAATCTGGGGAAATGGTAATGGCCAACAAGGAAATGGCAGAAGACCTAAACAGATATTTTGAATTAGTCTTTATGGTAGAAGATGCTTCGAATGCCCCATTAATACTAAGGAATAGTGGCGAGGAATTAATTATCATCACCATCACCAGAGAAGTTGTATTAGACAAATGGCAAAAGGCAGATAAATCCCTGGCCCTCATGACTTACATCCTGGAATCCTAAAAGATGTAGCTACAGAAGTAGTGGATGCATTGGATGTAATTTGCCAAAATTCCTTGGATTCTGAAGAAGTACCAGCAGATTGGAAAACTGCCAATGTGACAACTTTCTTCAAAAAGGGAGGAAGCCAAAAAGCAGGTTATCAAAGGCTGAATAACCTATCATGCATTGTTAGAAAACAATTGGAATCAATTCTTAAGGATGTAATAGCAGAACAACTGGAAAATCATAATCTAATCAAGCAAAGTCAGCATGGCTTCATGAAAGGGAAATAATGTCAGACTAATTTATGAGAATTTTTTGAGGAAGACTCAGCGTGGATAGAAGGGAGCCAGTAAATGTGTATTATTTGGAATTCCAGAAGGCGTTCGTCAAGGTACCTCACAAAAGATTAAGTCATAAAGAAAGACCACAGTGTTGGAGGTACTACACTGGCTGAATAGAGTATTGACTAATGGGCAGGAACCATCAAGTGGGGAGAAGGGATTCTTTTTTCAAGTTGGTGATGTGTGGACAGTGGGGTCCCACATTAATCAATCCTGTGGCCATAATTGTTCACAATTTTCATCAATGACTTAGAGGAAAGAAGCAAATGTAGTGTAGCCACATTTGCAGGCATCACAAAAATAGGTGGAAAGGTAGGTTGCGAGAGGGATGCCAGCAGTTTACAGAGAAATATTGATAGGTTAAATAAGTGTACAAGAAGTTGGCTAATGGAGTATTGTAGTAATTGGAACCAGGTGGATCTCATTGACTAGGAGATTCATTGGCCATAGAGAGGGTACTGTGCACATGTTAATAAAGGCTGACTTGGTGACACATACCAGCCTTTGTGCAGTTATTTCAGTGGTGATGGGAGCAAGCGGTACGTGCCTGAAGACCATCGCTCGCGACAGTTGTCTTTGAGTTGGGGGTAGGCATTTCTGGTATGATGCTGTTATTTGGGAAGTTTGACTTGTTTGATCCTGCCATTGATGACTGGGCCCAAGATGTGGAAAGAATGCATTATTCTTCCAGGCAAATGACATTGGAGCAGACATAGCTGTGTTAGTAGAGCAGTGCCCAGAATGCAAACTAGGACAAACATTGCCACCGGCAGCGCTTGCCCCACTCCCTCCCCCCTCCACTTTAGTGGGAATGGCTTGATAAACCTAGGACTCAGTTACATGTCAACTATGCTGGTCCTTTCATGGGCTCAATGTTCCTGGTCATTATGGATGCCCATGAAAAGTGGTTGGACTTATATGGCAAATAGTTCACTCAGAGATGATGATTGAAAAGCTGTGAGCATTGTTTGCAATACAAGGATTCCTGGAGTATTGGTCATGGACAACGGGACACCATTTACCAGCAGAGTATTTAAGTAATTCCTAATGTTGAATGGCGTTCGGTATGTTCAGACAGCTCCATATTATCCATTGTCCGGTGTTCTGGCAGAAAGAGTGGTCCAAATGTTGAATACCGGCTTAAAGAAGCAGCATGGAGCTTCACTTCATATCAAACTGTTCTGGTTCCTGTTCAATTACAGGACAAGTCCACATGCAACTGCAGGGATAGCTCCAGCGAAGTTGGCGGTGGGGAGAAAACTCTTCACCAGGTTAAACCTGATTTTCCTGACCTGGGGACAAGGCAGCGGGAATGTCAATGATGACCACGTGTTTCCTCGAAGGTTTACTTCTTGGGATGAAGTTTGGTGCCAGAACCATGGGAATGGCCCTGCATGAGTATGATGTGAGGTCGATGCAAGGTCAGCTCCCATGACATACAAAGTTCACGTAGCTGAGGCGGTCCTGAGCAAACATATGGATCACCTGAAAGCTGTTACCTTGCAAATGGGGCAGGAGCAAAACATACCTGGTTGCTCAGAACGTTCAGAAAGACTGTCAGAATTCATGGGTTCTCCACCACCACCTAATATCGAGGAAACTGCAGAGTCCGAGACAGATACAGCTTTGATACCGATATCCCTGGAGGAAGAGGAGGAAACCTTCCTGAGATGCTCCAAATGCAAGTGATGGGCAATGGTAAAGTTCACGCTATTTGTGTCAGAATCCAAGTGAAAGGGACTGGACCAAGGGTGAAAACATCTCTGCAGAAGTTACGAGAGAAAGACCCAGCTTACATGTCCAGGCTTAGGTTGTGGGTGAGGGAAGGTAGGAATAGTGATTAGAACCAGGTGGATCTTATTGACTGTGAGATGCTTGATTGGGGTTGTTAAACAGGGCCGATCATAGAGCTCTGGCTAACAGATATGAGTAGGGATTTAGGGACTTCAGGGACTGACTTCAATCTGGCTGGCCATAGCCAGTGTACTGTACAAGTGTAAATAAAGAGAGACATGGTGACGGGACACTGGCCACTGTGCTGTTATGTCAGGTATAATGTGGGAAAATATGAAGTTGTTCATTTTGGAAGGCAATACAATATAGCAGAGATAATAAAATGTGAGGCTGGAAGAACATAGCAGGCCCAGCAGCATCTCAGGAGCTCAGGAGATGCTGCTGGGCCTGCTGTGTTCATCCAGCCTCACATTTTATTATCTTGGATTCTCCAGCATCTGCAGTCCCCATTATCACTGATACAATATAGCAGAGTATTACTGCAGTGATTGGAACCAGCTAGATCTTGTTTATTGTGAGATCCTTGATTAGGGTTTTTATTACCCAGGCCAATCAGGAAGGTCCTGGCTAACAAATTCAACCAGGAGATGAGAATCTCCTCAGTTCATGGGACTAACTCCGAGCTGGCTGGCTGGCCGGCCACAGTCTATGATATGGTGCACATGGAAATAAAGGCTGAGGGGATACCGAACTCTGTGGCAGTGGAAGATAACAGGATGTGCCGGAAGAACATTTGCTTGCAATAGTCATCTTAGAATTAGGGTAGGCATTTTTGGCATTATGCCTTTGTTTGGGAAACTAGTTCGATTCTCCTGTCGAAGACTGGGTCAAGTGAATGGAAAGAATGCATCATATTTTCTGGGCAGCTGACATTGGGGTAGATGAAATTCAACAATTAATCCTCTGATTGCTTGTGGACAACCCAGTATTTTCGGCTATAAGGGGCTTAACTTTCCCAGAGGTACCAGACACTAAAACATTCTAAAAGTTGACGGAGTTAGTTAAGGAATACTACAATGCCAAACCTATAATCCTGAGATGATATCAGTTTTATTCAGCTGTTAGAGAATCGGGAGAATTTGTATTGGGATTTTTGACAAGGTTAAGATGTCTGGCAGAAGCATGTAATTTTGGTTCACCCTGGATGAGATGCTGAGAGACCATTTGTTATGTGGCATTAATGACATTATCCTGCAAAAGCAACTACTAGCAGAATCCCGAATGGACTTGCAACAGGCACTACACTGGCTTTGTCATTGGAAAATGTGGCAAGTGGGGCATGGGAGTTACAGGGCATCCCAATGGAAGTGGACATCCTCACCTGTCCGACTGATTTTGGGGAACACCACTTGAGTGTAGGCAATTGCAGAGCTTCATGCAGGGCATATCCTGACACTTGACCAGCCCACAGCGAAACCCAACAAGAAGGCTGATCCTCAGTTAAGTGTCTAGAATATTTTTCAGGATCTGGGCCAGCAAGCCATTGCGGTTGCTACTGGTATGTAGATGCAAGATAGCACAAGAGTCCTACAAAGTCTGACTTGACCAGTTGGTTAGCTTAATTGGCTGGATGGAGGGTTTACAGAGTGCAGAGTGACACCAACAGCATGGGTTCAATCTGGCACTAGCTGAGGTCACCATGAAGGACTCTCCTTCTCAATCTTTCCCCTTACCCACCCATTACTTGTGGTGTGGTAACCCTCAGGTTAAACCACCATGGTCATCTCTGTCTCTCATGAGAGAGCAGGCCCATTGTTCAGTAGAACTATGCTGACTTTATGGATGGCATGGTGGGTCAATGGCTAGCACTGCTGCCTCCCAGTGCCAGGGACCCAGGTTCAATTCTATCCTCAGGCAACTGTCTGTGTAGAGTTTGCACATTCTTCCTGTGGCTGTGTTGTTTTCCTTCAGGTGCTCTGATTTCCTCGCACAGTCCAAAAATGTTCAGGTTAGGTGGATTGAACATACTAAATGACCCACAGTGTCTAGGGTGGGAAATGTAGGGATACGGTAGGTGGTGAAACTGGGTGGGATGCTCCTTGGAGGGTTGGTGGGGACTTGATGGGCAGAGTGGTCTGCTTCCACACCACAGGGATGCTATGAAAATTCATAGGCCAGTACCTAGGAGAGTGCACAACCTGGAAAGTACCCTGACGTGTGGGTTGGCACAATTAGATTGCTTAGTAATGGTTAAATGTTTGGTTAAATGGTCACCCACTTCCCATGGAGGTTGATTCTGGCGCAGCTGTATCCATCGTTGCAGAATCTGTCTTTAACAAGATTTGCTCTGGACTCCAACCCTTAAATTTACACAACACCTCAACCAGACTGAGAACATACACTGAGGAACGATTGCAGATTAAGAGCATGACTTCGGTTCTGGCCTTCAATGAGAAGCAGTTGGTGCAGCTACCACTGAGCGTAATAAAAGGCTCAGACCTAAGCCTATTGGAGTGGAATTGGTTGGGAAAGATTCACCTTGGCTGGCTCAATAGTCTTCAGTTAGAAAATGGCTGCCTCAGTGAAGTCATAGTGAAATAGCCAGGAGTTTTTCAGGAAGGGCTTAGGACAATCAAAGGGGACAAAGCCACTTTACATGTTGACAGGGAAGCAATTCCACAATCTGCAAGGGCTGCCCAGTGCCATTTGCAATGTGGGCAAAAATAGAGGGGGAAATCAGGAGGCTGGAGAGTGAAGGAATCATCAAACCAGTGCAGTTTGCAGAAAGGGCAGCACTGGTCACACCGATTGTAAAGCCTGATGGCTCAGTTTGCCTTTGTGGGAATTTTAAACAAATGGTAAACCATTTCTCATAGCTGGATAAATACCTGATCCCTTGCATAGAGTGATTGTACGTAAAACTGGGGTGGGGTCTGTGCCTTATGAAGCTGGACATGAGCAACGCCTACCTTCAGTTGTGATGAGATGAGGCTTCCCAGAAGTACGCTACAATTAATACCCATAAGGGTTTGTACCACTAAACGAGGTTGTCTATTGGGGTATCCTCAGCCTGCACCCTTTTCCAGCAGACCATGGAGAACATTTTACAAGGGTTACCCCGGGTTATAATTTATCTGGATGATGTACTGGTAACAGGAAAGCCAAATAAAGAGCACCTGGAAAACTTGGACATAGTGCTTAAATATTCCTCCCAGGCAAGCGTATGCCTTAGACAAAAAAATGTTGTCTATCAGGCACCCTAAGTGACCCAGCTGGGTTACAAAGTCAACAAAGCAGGGTTTCACCCTTTGTAGGATAAAGTGAGGGTGACCAAAGGAACCACAGCTCCCATGTCTGTACCAGGGCTTAGGACACTCCTTTGGTTAGTGAATTATTACGGAAAATTCATACATAATCTGGCCTCCAACCTGGCACCCTCATCTTTTCAGCCTTGGAAATGGCCTTGTAGCCAAGAAGTAGTGAAGTGAAAAAGCAGCTACTGTCATCTAAGATGTTGGCTCACTATGATCTGAGTCGAGTGGTGGTGCTGACATGCAATGGCTCACCGTACAGTATTGGGGTAGTGTTGACTCATGGAGACCCAATGGAGGGGAACACCCGATAACAAATGCTTCCTGGACTTGGGCTGATGCTGAATGCAAATACGCCCAGATAGAGAAGGAAGGTTTGGTGGTCATTTTTGGTGTGAGAAAGTTCCATCATTAACTTTAGGAATGGGAACTTGTCATAGTCACAGGTCGCAACCCCCTACTAGGGTTACTGAAGGAAGACAAGGTGGTGCTGCCCATAGCTTCCAGTAGTATTCTGCTTTGGGCCCTTATTCTCAAGTGCAAGCTAGAACACTGTCCAGGGAGGCAAGTGGCTAAAGTGGATGCCTTGAGCCACCTCACACTGGCAGATACTCCACTGGTCCTTCCTTCCCTGGAGGAGTCTGCTTTGATTTTAAACTTCCTGGACATCTTTCCAGTCACTGCTGACAATATCTGACTTTGGACATAAAAAGATCATTTCCTGGCAAAACTAAAACAGATATACCATTGCAAACAGGATTGAAACCTTTCTGGAACTGGTGAGACCAGATTACTGTAGAGGATGGCACATTAGTCTGGGGAGCAAGGGTGATTGTCCCTAGTAAAGGTCGCTGCCAGATACTGGCTGAACTCTATCAGGGTCATCCAGGGGTTTCTAAGATGAAGCTGCTATGAAGAAGCTACGTCTGTTGGTCAGGGTTGTATACTGACATAGCTTTGTTAGTGGGGCAGTGCCCAGAGTGCCAACAAGGACAAATATTGCCACCAGCAGTGCCGTCACATTCGTGGTAATGGTTGGGTAAACTCCGGATTCGGTTGCATGTTGACTATGCCAGTCCTTTCATGGGCTGTATATTCCTGGTTATTGTGGGTGCCCATTCAAAGTGGTTGGATGTGCATATAGTACATTCAGTCGACTCAGCGATGATGATTGAGAAACTGCGAGCTTCGTTTTGTGATGCATTGTCACCAGGAAGTATTGGTTGTGGACAATGGGACGTCATCTATCGGCAGGTAATTAAATGTTTCCTGAAGTCACACGACATTCGGCACGTAAGCACAGCTCCACACCATCCAGCATCCAATAGTCTAGCAGCAAGAGCGGTCCAAACATTGAAGGAAGCAACCTGCAACACCTCTTGATACCAAGCTGTTCCGGTTTTTGTTCGATTATAGGAGCACACTCACACAACAACAGGTGCAGCTCCAACAGAGTTGTTCATGGGGAGAAAGTTAAACTTGATAGTTCCAGACACGGGGAGGAGGGTGAAACAGCAGCAGGAATGCCAATGCCGGCCACATGCTTTCTCTAAGTGAGAGAGATAATTTTATTCAGGGGACGAGGTTTTGTGGTGGAGCCATGGAAATGGCCCTGTATGAGTACAGCGAGGTTGACTTGAGGTCATGTCTTGTGACTTACAAAGTTTGGGTAGGTGAGATGGTCTCGAACAAACGTGTGGATCGCCTGAAAGCTGTTATCTGACAAACGGGGAAGGGGCAAAACATACCGGACCTTCAGAACAGCCAGAAGGCCTGTAAGAAACCGTAGGTTGTTCCCCTCCATCTAGCATCAAAGAAACCTCAGAGTCCAAGAGGAATGCGGCCTTGATACCGATATCACAAGAAGAAGAGAAGGAAGCTCTCCTGAGGTGCTCCTTATGCAAGAGACAGACTCCGATCTGGTACACACTCTCCCTGTGCCAGGCTCTGAGTCGGATTAACTGGACCTGGGGTGAAAATGTTGCAAGAAAAGCTACAAGAGAAAGATCAGGTCTCCATCCCTTGAGTTATGGGTGGGAGGGGGGGTGATGTAGTGTTTGGAACTAGCTGGATCTTGTTGATGATGAGCTCCTTGATTGGGGTTGTTAGTCTGGGTCAATCAGGAAAGCCCTGGCTGATCAATATAACCAGGAGATTAGAATCTCCCCAGTTTGGGGGACTGGCTCTAAGCTGACTGTTTATAGCCAGTGAGCTGTGCACTAGTAAATGAAGGGTGACTTGGTAATGGGATACCAGCCTCTTGTGCTGTTAATTCAATTATGTAAGTGGAGACAAAATGTAAAAAGCTTCAACACTAAGGGACTTGAAAGTGTTGTGCGTGAAAAACAGGCAGCTAGCACACGGGTGCAGTAGGTACAAGATTAAATAGTTTGAGACTATATTCACTGGTGTTCTGAAGAATGAAAGGTGATCTTATTGGCTTACTTCTGTCCCTGATACTTATTGCCTAAATTTTCTGAAAGCTAGGCAGGAGAGTAAGTTGTGAAGAGGACATAAATATTCTACAAAAGGATGTAGAGTAATTGAAAGAATGATGGATTATGGTATGGGAAAATGTGAACCTGTCCACTTTGGAGGATGAATAGAATATCAACATATTGTTTAAATGGGGAGAGATTAGTCATAGAGTTGTACATCATGGAAACAGACCTTTTGGTCCAACTTGTCCATGCTGACCAGATATCTTAAATTAATCTCGTCCCATTTGGCGCATATCCTTCTAAACTCTTCCTGTTCATGTACCCATCAAGATGCCTTCTGAATGTTGCAATTGTACCAGCTTTCATCACTTCCTCTGATATTACCACTCTCTATGTGGAAAAAGTTGCCGCTTACGTCGTTTTTATATCTTTTTCCTCTCACTTTAAACTTAACCCAGCGGTTTGGGACTTGCCTACCCTGGGAAGACAAAAATCTTGGCTATTCACCCTATCCATACCTCTCATGATTTTATAAACCTCTATAAGGTCCTTCCTCAGTCTTCAACGTTCCAGAGAAAATAACCCCAGCCTATTCAATCTCTCCCTATAGCTCAAACCCTCCAACCCCTGTAGCATCTTATAAATCTGTCTGCATACTTTCAAGTTTCACAACATCTTTCCTGAAGCAGGGAGACCAGAAATGAATGTAATATTCCAACAATGGCCTAACTAATATCCTGTACAACCACAACATGACATCCAACTCCTGTACTCAATGCACTGATCTCCTGTCTACCTGTGACTCCACCTTCAAGGAATGAACCTGCTCTCCAAGGTCTCTTTGTTTGGCAACTCTCCCCAGGACCTTAACATTAAGTGTATAAGTTCAGCCCTGACTTACAAAATGCAACACCTCACATTTATCTAAATTAAACTCCAACTGTCACTCCTCAGCCCATCAGCCTATCTGACAAAGATCCTGGCATACTCTGAGATAATCTTCTTCACTGTCCACTACACCACAAGGTGTAATCTGCAAACTTATTAACTATACCTCCTATATTCATATCAAAATCATTTTATAATTGACAAAAAGCAGTGGACCCAGAACTGATCCTTGTGATACACTGCTGGTCATAGGCCTCCAGTCTGAAAAACAGTCATCTACCACCACCCCCTGTCTCCTACCTTCAAGCTAATTTTATATCCAATTGGCTAGCTCCCCCTGGATTCCATGTGATCTAACCATGCTAACCAGTTTATCATGAACAATCTTGTCAAACACCTTGCTGAATTCCATACAGACAACATTTACTGCTCTGCCTTCATCAATCTTCTTCATCACTTCTTCAAAGGACTCAAGCAAATTAGTGAGACACGATTTCCCGTACAAAAAGCCATGCTGACTATCTCTGATCAGTCCTTGCCTTTCCAAATGGACATGGATCTTGTCCCTCATGAATTGTCTCCAACAACTTACTCGCCACTGACATCAGTTTCACCAGTCTATAGTTCCTTAGGTTTTCCTAACCATCCTTTTAAAATAACGGCACCACATTAGCCACTTGAGGCTATCAATGATACAAACATCTCAGCAAGGAGTCCAGCAAACACTCCGATAGCTTCAGACAAAGTTTTGGGATCCACCTGACAAGGTCCTGGGAATTTATCCACCTTTATATGTTGTAAGGCATCCAGCACCTCCTCCTCTGTAATATGAACGCTTTACAAGATGTCACTTTATTGTTTGCAAGCTCGCTTGTTGAACTCTGAGATAAAGAGATCTCGGTGGCTTGATATATGAATTTCAAAAAGTTAGCATGTTGGTATGGTAAATGATTAAGGAGGCAAATGGAATGCAGTTTTTCATAGTGAGAGGAATGAATTGTAAAAGTAGGAAAGTTTTGCTACAATTGTACAGTGTATTGGTGAGACCACATCTGGAGGCTTGTATACAATCCTGGCCCTGTTCAAAGCAGAAAAGGTTCAGCGAACTGGTTCTTGAAATAAAATTCCTTTTTTATTAGGAAAGGGTGGAAAAATGAGGTCTGCATGCGCTAGAGTCTAGACAAATGAGATGTGGTCTAATTGAAACATACAAGATTCTATAGGGATTTGACTTTGGGTAGATGTAGAACTGATGTTTTCTTTTATGAAAGAGACTAAACATAGAGGAAACAGTTTAAAAATAAGGGATAACAAAGTGTGAAGCTGGATGAACACTGCAGGCCAAACAGCATCTCAGGAGCACAAAAGCTGACGTTTCGGGCCTTATCAGCTCTGATGAAGGGTCTAGGCCCGAAATGTCAGCTTTTGTGCTCCTGAGATGCTGCTTGGCCTGCTGTGTTCATCCAGCTTCACACTTTGTTATCTTAGTTTCTCCAGCATCTGCAGTCCCCATTATCTCTAAAAATAATGGATATCCCACTTATGATGGATATTAGGAAAATTTCTTTCTCTCTTTTTCTCTGTCCTTCCCCAGAGAGCAGAACAGGTGGGGTCACTGAATCTTTTTTAGGTTGCGTGAGATAAATTCTTAACTAACAAGGGAATCACTGGGTTTTAGGGTATGGACAGGAAAGTAGAGCTAAAGTCAGGTCAGCCAAACTTCTATCCAATGTGAGGCAGACTTGAAGCGTCAAATGGCCTACTGCTGATCCTAATTCAGATGTACATAGAACATAAAAAAGTACAGCACAGTACAGGCCCTTCAGCCCACGATGTTGTACCATGGAATAATCCAATCCAAAAATAAAATAACCTAACCTACATTCCCCATATGCATGAACATGTTGCAGATAGTAGACAGGCTTTGAGGAGGCAAATTACCACATTTCTGAGCCTCAGACCTGCTCTTGTAGCCGTAGTGTTTATTTGGCTGGTCCAGTTTAGTTTCTGGTCAGTGGTAGCCCCAGGATGTTGCTAGTAGGGAATTCACTGATAATAAGGCCATTGAATTTCAAGGGGAGATACTCTCTTCTTTGAGAGATATTTTAGTTGCCATTTATCAGCTCAAGATCTGAATGCTGTCCAGTCCTTGCTGCATATTTGCATGGTCTGCTTTAGAATCTGAGGAGTTGCAAATGGTGCTGAATATTGTGTAATCATCAGTGAACGTTTCTGATTTTATTCTGGAGGGAAGGACATTGATGAAATGTCTGAAGATGATTTTGGCAAGATACTAATCTGAGGTACTCCTGCTGTAATGTCCTATGGCTGAGACAATATACTTCCAACAACTGCAGTCATCTTCCTTTGTGCCAGATATGATTTCATTCAATGGGACGTTTTATCCCTCCTTTCCATTGACTTCAGTTGGCTCCATGATGTTACCCTTGCTCAAGTGTTGCCTTGATGTCAAGGACAGATACTTTCACCATATCACTTCAGCATGTTTTTTGTCCATGTTTTGACCAAAACTGCATTGGGTTAAGGAGCCAAGTGGCCCAAACAGATGATGAGTGAGCAGTTTCTTGTGTGTAAGTGCCCTATGATAACAGAGGGAAATGACTCCTTCTATCACTTCATGAAGGTGTTGATAGGGCAGTAATTGGCTAGTTTGGATTTGTCCTGCTTTTTGCAGGCAGAAAGTGTCTGGGTATTTTGCATACTGTCAAGTAGGTATTAGCGATGAGTTGTTTATCCTTTTATTGTGTCAGCTCTGAGACCATATCATCATAAACGTTGATCTTGGCTGCACATACAAAGATTGTTTGCTGCTATTTATTTTGCTCTATACAATAAATGATTATGATACATAACAATCCTCCAGCTATGATTGCAACAGAGGTGAGGCCAGTGATCTTTGCTGCAAGCCTTCTGGTTGTTGTTTGATCTGAATGAAAGACAAGCAAAGAATGATTAAATTAATATCAGAAGCTTTCATTACACAATAAAATGTACAAGTATTGTTTTAATTTTCCACTTTTAAGGTTCTTTCATTAAAAGTTGTTTATCCTTTATATTGTCTCTCCTAATTAAAAGTGCCACTCCCCATTTAAACATCTCTTACTTTCTGTTCACATTATGATTCTTATATTGGTTTTTAAGTCATGTCATCACATTGTCAGTGAGGCCACACCACTTGTGATGCTACAGATAGCATCAATGGTCTGTGCTCTGCAGTTAAAGATCAACATTCTTTTTAAACAGTTCTCTGCTCTGTTACCGAAGTAAACTTTGTAAAATTTCTCTGCTGTTTGTACCTGCATGGGTAGAGGACCTGCTGTGGACATGGTTTTTAAAATAATTTCAGCTAAGGCTATACTGTACAGTACTTTACAAAAGCTGTGGAACTTACATTGTAACTGTACTGTACTATAAATTTCTTTTACAACTTCTCTGCAAGCAAGAAGCCCGCTTCCTTCATTGTAGATTTCCATGTTTCACAAGTTACTTCAGCAAGAAATACACTTACTTCCTCTTTTTTAGATTTACACTTTATTTTCATGTATACTCTGTACAAAAGTACAGGAGTACAATGAAAAGTTTTCTATGTTGCCCTATATGGGTACAAATGCACAAGAACAAAGTAGAAAGAAATAAGGAACAAAGTTAAAAGTTAAACATTATAGTTGCTGTTAGTATATCGTATAAAAAGGATAAAAGTTAAATATTATAGTTTCTTAGTATTGATTCAAAAAATAAAGAAATAAAGCTAAAAGTTCACCCATTGCAGTCTTTCTTAAGTAGTCCTATGCTGGGAAAACACTTCCTATAATGGATTGATCTCTGCTTTGGCATGCTTTTCCCACACTGGCTCGATTTCCCTTGTTGCTGCAGATATCACGAGAACCTCCATTGCCTGTGTTGGTCTTGCTTCTGGGATCACCAAAGCCCTGATCCAGGCCTCCAGCTGCTGTCACACATTAGACCATCAAAGCCCTGATCCTGGCCTTAGCCTCACCTTTGGTATGCATTCTGGGCATCTGGAACTCACCAAGATTCCTGGGTCAGGCTCCTGCAGTGGGCATCTACCCGACTGCCAAATTCAGTGACCCCGATACTGCTCCTGCTGCTGTCTCTCTCCAGAAGATAAGATAGTAGAAAAACACTAAAGCTAAAAAGAAGAAAGAAAAAACAAGAAAAGAAGAAAAAAGGAAAGGAAGAAGAAAAGTGGATGATCCTACTCTGCTGCCATCTTGCAGAAATGCTTTCTTGTGCAAACACTACCATCAAGAACCTAACTCTGATTTTAACATTGATTCCTATCTGAAACTGCTTCATTTAAGGTTATCTCACTTAAAGTCACAATTTTCTGGAACACAGCCGGTAAGTGAGGAGACCCGGCACTTAGAAATTGTGTCTGTAGATTATGGATGAGATGAAGTATCCATTGTCTTTTGTCTATCCATTTTACATAATAGGAAGGAATCAGATGTTTGGAAAAGAGGCAGTTCAATAATTCCTTCAAGGAGAATGCCAAGTGAGAGGGATGATGTGTGCCACTAACTTAATGGGGGGTGATAAGGACATACATAGTCCTTGCTCTCTGGACAGTTGGTCCTACATACACCTTTCTACTTTATTAAGAGTCAAAGACAATGCTGTTGGGCTATTGGTGTTCTTTTCCTCAAAGCAGACAAGCCTCCCTTGCCCATTGTTCTGATTACATAGCTTTATTTCTTAATCATCTGTGGGACATAGTCAGCATTTATGCCGTCCCTAGTTGCCCTTGAGAAGGTGGCGGTGAGCTGCCTTTTTGAACCACTGCAGTCTGCTTGCTGTGGGTTGACACACAATTCCATTAGGGAGGGGATTCCAGCATTTTGACCCAGTGACAGTGAAAGAACAGGGATATATTTCCAAGTCAGGTCAGTGAGTCACTTTTCTGAATGCATGAATGAATGAATGAATGAATGAATTAGCTTGAATGAGTGCAATGAAACGTGTGCAATCACAGCTTATGATACCATCTTAGGTACAAGATACCTAGATTCAGATACAGAAGTATTTGGTACAAAATTGAAAGAATATTAACTGAAAGCCCAGCATAAGAATAAAGAGGGAAAAAAACAAACTCAATTTACAGTCAAGAGATAACAAAGTGTGGGGCTGGATGAACACAGCAGGCCAAGCAGCATCTTAGGAGCACAAAAGCTGACGTTTCAGGCCTAGACCCTTCATCAGAAATGGGGGATGGGGAGAGGGTTCTGAAATAAATAGGGAGAGAGGGGGAGGTGGATCGAAGATGGATAGAGGAGCAGATAGGTGGAGAGGAGATAGACAAGTTAAAGAGGTGGGGATGGAGCCAGTAGAGGTGAGTGTAGGTGGGGAGGTAGGGAAGGGATAGGTCAATCTGGGGAAGACGGACAGGTCAAGGGGGTGGGATGAGGTTAGTAAGTAGGAAATGGGGGTGCAGCTTGAGGTGGGAGGAGAGGATACGTAAGAGGAAGAACAGGATAGGAAGGCGGGGACGAGCTGGACTGGTTTTGGGATGCAGTGGGGGAAGGGGAGATTTTGAAACTGGTGAAGTCCACATTGATACCATTGGGCTGCAGGGTTCCCAAGCGGAATATGAGTTGCTGTTCCTGCAACCTTCGGGTGGCCTCATTGTGGCACTGCAGGAGGCCCATGATGGACATGTCGTCTGAGGAATGGGAGGGGGAGTGGAAATGGTTTGCGACTGGGAGGTGCAGTTGTTTATTGTGAACCGAGCGTAGGTGTTCTGCAAAGCGGTCCCCAAGCCTCCGCTTGGTTTCCCCAATGTAGAGGAGGTCACAACGAGTACAGCGGATGCAGTATACCACATTGGCAGATGTGCAGGTGAACATCTGCTTCATGTAGAAAGTCTTCTTGAGGCCTGGGATGGGGGTGAGGGAGGTGGTGTGGGGGCAGGTGTAGCACTTCCTGCGGTTGCAGGGGCAAGTTCTGGGTGTGGTGGGGCTGGTGGGGAGTGTGGAGCAGACAAGGGAGTCACGGAGAGAGTGGTCCCACCGGAAAGCATACAAGGGTGGGGATGGAAAAATGTCTTTGGTGGTTGAGAGAAAGCTTGGGACTAGACCAAATGCTTTCGAGGACATGAAAGGAAGTGAGAATGGAAATTACAGAGGCAATTTCAAGAATTGTTCAATCTTGCCTGGAGTTGAAGTCAGAGCTGGAGGAATTTAGAATTGGAAATCTTCTCCAAAAACGTTGTAAAGATTGAACCAGCAATAGCAGACCAATCAGTTAAACTTCAAAAATCAGAACACTCCGAAAAACAATTACTCACACGAGAGTCTGAACGGATGTTTTTAGGGGTATCAACATGTGGAGCTGGATGAACACAGTGGGCCAAGCAGCATCAGAGGAGCAGGAAAGCTGACGTTTCAGGCCTAGACCCTCCTTCAGAAAATCTTTTTAGGGGGTCACGTTAGCTCAGTTGGCTGCATGGTTGGTTGGCGAAGCAAAGTGATGCTAACAGTGTGGGTTCAATTGCCATCACCAACTCAGGTTACCATGAAGATACTGGGGTAATAATGGACAGTGTCCTCACCTGGGGATCTCTGTCCCTTTGGCCTCTGTGAGAAAAGAAGCTGCTGCAGGGCAGTCTCTGTGTGAGGAGACCAAATCAATTTGGTTAGGACCAAGAGGAGAATCGGTATGAGAATTTCATTGGTGTCCATTTTGACAAAAAATCCCAATGACCTTTCATGAGGTAAATAATGCTACTTACACAGGACATGGAGGGTTCCAACCTGTTGTTTAATAACAGGGCTGGTTATTGACTGATCTTGAAGTTTCAGTTCAGCTTCACAGATAAACTGCTGTCCATCCAGCTTTGCTTGAGCCTGTACTGTATGAGAGATAGTGAGCCCAGTACTGCTCGATCCTTTCGCTAATATGTCATTTTCTTTCTTCAGTCTGAGTTCAAGATCCCCTGAGACATTTAATACATGGCACGTAATGTTAACCAGATTTCCTTCATGGCTGGTTGGTATTTGGATTTCAGGGGAAGAGAAAACTAAAAACAAGAGACAGAAACTGTTAGAAACATTCCTTTGTCCTGTGGTCCCTCAGTGTGAGGTTAATAACAGTCACACAAAGGCAGACAGCAATTAGTCCTTCTTGCGCAGCCCCTACTTCATTGCTGTATCAGGATGGTGTACAAAGCCCTACAGCATCTTTCAGTGTTCCTTCAGTATTCCAAATATCTAACACAACATTCATTCCTGACCCAAACTGACCAAAGCTATTGTAATATTTATTCTGCTCATTTCAGTTTGTAGAATCCTAAAATCTGTGTTTAGTTAAATTGTTCTCAGGGTTTAAGCATTCAACATCTGTCCTTGGTGAGTTTACTGTAAGTGGTTCACTCCAGAGGATATGTGCTAATGAAACAGTGGAACTGCTCTCAGAGATAATTCTCTGGCTGTGAAACACTTTGAAAATCCCTGAGAATGAGAAAGGGACTACAGGAATGTACAATTCTTCTTTCATTTGGTCTTGTGGTAACTTGTGTTTGTAACTTTTGAAACGACATTTGTCAGTATTAAAGATTAGACAGTGGTCAATGTATTTACTGGTAGCTGCTTCTCTATTGTTTAAAGTGATGAAAGTTCTGACACGTTGCAATGTTGACAGTGATGAACTATCAGAATGTTGCTGAATGGTAAGCCACCCCAGCCCTCCCCCCACAACCAGAATCCTTACCGTACACCTCAATGAAGACCGTGTGATTCTTTGAGGGAACTGATGGATACTTCTCAAAATCAGCCATACAGACAACTTCGATCAGACCAGTTTCCTGCGGTGTCCACGCTGCTGTTGATTGGACAGTGTTAGAATTTGGCCTTGTGGTAACTGAGTTCAGTTCCTCACCATCCTGAAACCATCGTACTCTCATCTTCTCAACTGGATAGACATCTGAGACCTCACATGTTAATATGACCTCTTGCTTCACTTCTTTGGGCCTTTTGTCCAGGATTCTAGGCTGATCCATGAAAGCTGTAATACAGACAAGAAATTCACTTCATTTTAATTTGCTGCGGTGTATTTTAGTTTTTAATGGACAGTGTGGAAAAGGGAGCAATGCAGGTATTGGACAATACATCACCCCAGGGATTTACCACATTCACCCATAGTGAGGAAACTGGAGGCATCTGCAGTCATCTCACCGCTTTTATTTTCAAATTAATTCTTGCTACCTTTCAGGCACTTCAAATACTAAGTCTGTTTCTTGTGGGCCAGTTCCTCTGCGTGTCAATGCAGTCCTGATTTAGCTTCACTGTGTTCTTACTTGCATCCGTCTATAACATCCCAACTGAGGTTGGAATTTCAGTGTTCGTGACCTAGGGATAAATCTGTGAAGTTTTCTTTGCCCTCCCTGTATCATGAGATTTTCTGAACTTTTTATGATCCCATCTCCTGGTCACTGAGTTATATTTAATGCAGCTCAGTGAAATTTCTTTCAAAATACCTGCCACTGTCAGGAAACTGCTGGTTCCCCTGTGGCTACCACAATCATCCAGGGCTCCTGTCAGCAGAAAGAGTGCACGTTAGGGCACTTTAAACAGTGGAATGTCTGCCATGTCAGAAAATCCTCCAATTTGAGCTCTCCACTTCAAAGAAGGAGATTCAACATTTATGGGAATTGGTAAGGACATGGAGCTACAGTCAAAGATTAGTCGTTGAATAGCAGACCAGGCTCAAGGTGCCCAATAGTGTATTCCAACACCAGTTCCTTCTGTTTCTCTGCCTTGCAATGACTTTATTGACCTTTTCAAATCAGTTTTTGCACATCCTGCAGCTGTAGAACATTTACAATTACACCATGAACTGGTCATAGAGTCATACAGCAAGGAAACAGGACAGGTTTCCTTAACTGAATTACTCCCATTTGCCTGCATTTGGTCCGTATCCCTCTCAGCCTTTCGTGTTCTAATGTCTTACAAATGTTGTATCTGTAGCCTTCTCTACCACTGAAAAGGTTGCATGTTTGCGTCATTGTCCAGGATGTGGAATGTTTATCATCACACTTTGTATTAATGACACAAGGGGAACTAACGACAACTTTTGTCAACGTAATTTCCCATTGCTAATTCTTAACAAATTATAGATATTTAAACCATGGTATTCTCTAAATGAGGAGAGTGTTTCTTGTGCAGCTGGAACTTACAGTAGGTTTGCAGAGTGACAGAGGAGTTTGTGATTGACATTGTGGTGTTAGAGCCCAAGTCCACTTCAGCCAAGCAGGTGTACTCCTGTCCATCATCTGATAGACTTGCAGTGAAATTGAAGACATTTCTCAACCTGTTATCTTCATCCGGAAGACCTTGGTTTTCTGCAGAATTTCTCTGAACAATCTCACTCCCTCTTATCCATGTGAGAATGAGTTTGTTGTTTGGGTAGACTCTTGGTCCGATGCACTGCAGACTATATCTCCTGTTAACCTCCAGCACTTCAGGGAGTGATATAATGTTTATCTCTCGATCTGTTAAAGGAGAATCACAGTTAATAGGATTCACAGAAATAGTGTGTTTAAAGTTTCAGGCCTCCACTTGGTGCAGGTCAGGAATGGAAGTGGACTAACCAGTGTACATCTTCCCAACATTTTGTCAACTCCAGCATGTAGCCTGAACTATGTATGCACCCAGTAGGAATCCCCAACCCACCTCTGCAGCTACCAATTAGACTCATTCATTCCCTTGTTAAGGGGAATAAGGGAGGCTGTTTGAGATTTTCCATTCAGTCTCCAGTTTCCCAATACAACAGAGACTGATGAACTGCCTGGAAGCAGACCAGGTTACCAGTACTCAAGGCAGCTTGTGGGCCTTCATGCCTGCGTAAGTGCAAGTCCCGTTGAAGACTGCCATATGGAAAGGTTCTCCCTGCAATGGTGTTGGATGAGCTGCTTTCTCTTGTTTTTTCCTCCTTTTTTTGAAAATTGCTGAAGCTGTAGAAGTGAGGAAGTGGCTATGTAGTGGTACTATCACTGACCTGACAATGCTCTGGGGACATGAATTAAATCCCACCACGGCAGCTGGTGCAACTAAATTCAATTGAAATCTTGTCTAATGACGGTGATTATGAAGTAACTGATATTGATTGTCAGAAAAACCTGTCTGATTTACTAATCTGAGATAACAAAGTGTGGAGCTGATGAACACAGCAGGCCAAGCAGCATCTCAGGAGCACAAAAGCTGACGTTTCAGGCCTAGACCCTTCATCAGAGAGCTCTCTGAGTTTCGGGCCTAGACCCTTCATCAGAGAGCTCTCTGATGAAGGGTCTAGGCCCGAAACTCAGCTTTTGTGGTCCTGAGATGCTGCTTGGCCTGCTGTGTTCATCCAGCTCCACACTTTGTTATCTTGGATTCTCCAGCATCTGCAGTTCCCATTATCACTGATTTACTCATCTGGTTAGGAAAAGAAATCTCTCCCTCCACCTCCCATTCCTTAGACAACATGTCCATCATGGGCCTCCTGCAGTGCCACAATGATGCCACCCGAAGGTTGCAGGAACAGCAACTCACATTCCGCTTGGGAACGCTGCAGCCCAATGGTATCAATGTGGACTTCAGAAGCTTCAAAATCTCCACCTCCCCCACTACATCCCAAAACCAGCCCAGCTCATCCCCGCCTCCCTAACCTGTTCTTCTTCTCACCTATCCCATCCTCCCACCTCAGGCCGCACCTCCATTCCCCACCTACCAACCTCATCCCGCCTCCTTGACCCGTCCGTCCTCCCCAGACTGACCTATCCCCTCCCTACCTCCCCACCTATACTCTCCTCTCCACCTATTTTCTTCACTCTCCATTTTCGGTCCGCCTCCCCCTCTCTCCCTATTTATTCCAGAACCCTCTCCCCATCCCCCTCTCTGATGAAGGATCTAGGCCCGAAACGTCAGCTTTTGTGCTCCTGAGATGCTGCTTGGCCTGCTGTGTTCATCCAGCTTCACATTTTATTATCTTGGATTCTCCACCATCTGTAGTTCCCATTATCTCTGAGGTAAAGAAATCTGCTGTCTTTATTTCATCTAGCCTGGAATATCTTACAGGTAATGCCGCAGAAGACAGCATCACTGTCCCTAGTTATGATCGTCCAACTGGTAAGACATGCAAGCAGGAGTTTCCCTCAGAATCCTCAACACTAACTCTGGACTCCAGGAAGTCTCATCGCTTCAGATAAAACGTGGGTAAGAAATCCTTCTACTGATTATTACTGTTCCCCTTGTTCAACTGATGAATCAGTACTGCTCTATTTGAATACAATTGGTCGAAGCACTGAGGGCAGCAAGGGCACACAATGCACTGTGGTGACCAAATTTAGAGTCCATTACCAGGAGTATCTCAGTATCACCGCTATTGTTTGAGCTGGCTGAGTTTTAAAGGCCATAATTGCTGGGTTGGTTCTTCAGTAGGTTGTATGGGAACCAAGCAGATACAAAATCATACTTGACTTTGTCTCCACCAATTTACCTGTCTCAGATGCACCAGTCAATGACAGTCTCGGTGGAAGTGACTGACACAGAGTCCCTGCGGAGATTCACTCCAATTTTCACACTGTCACAACTCCGTGAGGTAGTGCACAGGAAATCCGTCCTCATTATACCCAGAATCATTGCAAGTTGCAGCTATCATATTGAAGTTTGGTACAAATTTGTAATAAAGCCCACATGTTCCTTAAAATTTCCTAATTCCCCACTCTGTTTTCGGATTGAGGGATTCATTCAGATCCTTCACTTATGCTGTTCCTGGCAATATTTACCCTGGCTCTATGATATATCCCAAGTAAGTTACCTTTTGCTTTTGTGAATTCAGTTTTGGCCATATTTATTACCAAGCCAGCTGACTACAATTGCTTAAAACAGGTCCTCTAACTACCTTACATGATCTTCCCATGTATATCGCAATATTGTCTGATAAACCTGCAGGTACTTCAGCTATGACTTAATGCAAAAGTCTTTGGAATGTAACTGGGGCCATTTAAAACCCAGATAAGTAACTTTACTAACTGACTTAACAAATTGCTATCGGCCACTGATTGTTGCTTTCAGAGGTTCATCCTCTTTAAGCATACAAATACCTTTTATCCTGCTTGGAATTATCTAATGTTCTGTTGACAACATGCTTATCTGCCCATTCTTTTCATAATTTCCTGAGAGGTGTTTAAATGCTGCAGCATAACATTATGTCCTCCTGTAAGATCTGTAGAAACATGGACATATAATCCAACAGTGACCATTCATCTTTTGTCTTAAGAACTTTTTCCTGATCAATTTTTAATAGGTTATTTTATGGTCATAGATCAGTTCAATTGGATCAAACCCAGATGATTCATTTGACGAATCACTGGTAGAAAATCTCAAGAAATTTAAACTTTGTCCCATCCTGTGTGTCTTTGTGACAATAAATTTCAATTGTTGTTTCAAGAATTTGAAGATATCTCTCAAAAGCTCCCTGCGATTGTTTATAATAGGCAACAGATTTCAGTGGAAGCACGGTACCTCATTTTGGTCTTGGGAACTTTGCACCTTTCTGGATTTAAAATGGAGTTCAACGATTTTAAGTGTTTGAGACCACCTCTTTACCCCAACTTCTGCACAACAGGCCTCGTTATCATGCAGGCAGATAACACACACAACTACTAATAGCCCCCATTAGGAGGTATTCGATCCCCCAGACTGACTTTTAACCACTTTTGATTCTGTCCAATCGTTTTTCTCTCTCTTTGGTCTCTATCTTCACCTATTGTTTACTACTCGGCCTCGTGCCCACTCCATGTCCTGCATTAATGTCAACTTTCTCCTAGCTTTTTCCTATCAGGACTGAAGAAGGGTCCCTGGATCTATAATGTTAATTCCGATTTCTCACCACAAATACTGCTAGACCTGCTGAGTTTTCCCAGCAGTTTCTGTTTTTATTTTTGATTACCAGCGACCATACTTCTGTTTTTTTTTGGTAGACTTCAGCTGTTTTATACCCAATTACCAATGACTGCACTCAGATTCAGTCCTGACTTTCTCATCAAGTCTGAAAAAAAGCATAGTGCCGTTGTCTGCCATATTGACTTCGACATTGCAGAGGCTTGGTGCCAGCTGTTGGACATCTCCATTTATCATACCCTAGGCCACAATCCCAACATCCAGTGTCATACCACTGTGTCGACAATTGTGAGTAACCTCATTTTAATCTGGGGATCTCCCCCTAATAGCCTCTAACTCCATACTCTCCAAACTCCCTACACAGACATCTCAAATGTTAATGTTGATCTCTCTAACAGCATCTTCTCTGCGGTTGTAATACTGTGTTCTACACACTTTTCTGCTACCCTGATGTACATTGAATGGTACAATCTGCCTGTACTGCATGAAAAACAACACTTTCCACTGTATCTTAACACATGACAACAATAAATCAAATCAAACCAAATCAAAATGCTGCCTCTTCTTTCTACTTGCCTGAGCAGGCCCATTGTTTCTGTTTGTTCCTGCCCCACAGAACTTATTTCTTCCTACATCAACTCTTGTTCTCCCATTGTCTAGGCACTCCCCGCCAACAACCGTGATTTTCCTGATTCTTTACGTCAGTTTCAGAGTTTCCAGTTTGTGGGCATCAATCTCCTCCTCTTCACCATGGACGTGCAATCCCGTTATATGTTCATCCCCCATCAGGATATTCTTAGGGTCCTCTACTTCTTCCTGGGAAGAAGACCTGAACAATCCCCATTCACCACCACCACACTCCTCCTCCTGGCTAAGCTCGTTCTCACTTTCAACAGCTTCTCCTTTAACTCCTATCACTTCCATCATACAAATGAGTATCCACATGGACTCCGGTTATGGCTGTCATTTGTGGGGTAACATTCCTTGTTCCAATTTACTCAGGTTCCTCCATGTAACTGTTTCTCTGCTATATTGATGACATCATTGGTTCAGTTTTCCTCTGTCTTTTTTAGTATAATAGTATTCCAGAACTTGTTCAACCTCAGCTTCAGTGTGAAAAGCCTACATTGACCTATGTAATTCTGAATCTGCTTTCTACATTCAAGATTAGGATGAGAAAGAATTTCTTTACTCATAAAATTTGAACTTGTGGAATTCTCTCCCATAGGAAGCTGTTGGGGCCAGTTTATTAGATATATTCAACAGGGAACTGGACATGGCCCTTGTGGCTAAAGGGATCAAAAGGTATGGAGGGAGGGCAGGAATGAGATATTGAGACATGGCTGACAATTATAAGTTGATCCATAAAACTAAATCATGTTTCCCTCAACCACATAAACTTAATGTCCGCAAAGCAGCTAATCACTGCTCCTTAGTCTACTTTCATTAATCAAAATGACAGAAGGGGTTTTTAACAGTGCTATCAAACAGGTTTTGCTCAGTGTTAACCTCGCTTCCACTCAATTTAGGCTCCTCTAATGTCACGTAGCTTCTGCTCTCATTACAGTACAACAACTAAACTCTTGAGGCGACATGAAATCACTTGACATCAAGGCGGCATTCAATTAAATATGATCTCAAGGAAACCTCATGAAACTGTTGTCAAAAGGAATTGGGATATCTTTCCATTAGTTGGAGTCTTACTGGACAGGACAGAAGAGGTTGTGTTTGTTGGACGTCAATGATTGTTGTCCAGGATGTCACTAGGTGTCTGAGGCCCTAAAATTTTGCATTGCTTCAATGACCTTCCTTCCATCATAAAATTATGAATGGGATGTTTATTGATGGTTGCACAATGTTCAGCACCATTTGCAACTCCTCACTGAAGCATTCCATGTCCTAATGCAATGAGATTTGGACAAAATCCAGACTTGGGCTGTTGGGTTGAGGTTGAGAGGGCGAAGAACATCATGTTCCTTGGAGTGACGATAACCAAAGACCTGACCTGGACTTCCCACCTAGGTGTGACAGTTAAGAAGGCAAAAAACGCCTCTTCTTCCTCAGGGAGCTCAGGAAATTTGGCATGCGTGTAAGGTCCCTCACCAACTTCTACAGATGCATCATTGAAAGCATACTGTCCGGGTGCAAAATGGCCTGGTATGACAATTGCTCTGCCCAGGGCCGTAAAAAAACTACAGAAGATGGTGGCCCAAACCATCACAGAAGGCAACCTCCCATCCATGGACTCCATTTACATGGCTCACTGCCATGGAAAGGCAGCCAATATCGGGTCAGAGGCTAGAAACTCTGCAGTGAATTACTCAACCCCTGACTGCTCAAAGCCTATCCACTATCAACAAGGCACAGGTCAAACATCTCATCAGATTTTCTTCATTTGCCTGGATGGGTGCAGCTTCAAAAAAACCACTCAGGAAGCATCCAGCAAAAGCAGATAGCTTGATTGAAGGTGGTATTTGGGGTGACAACTCCTTAAATTACCAACACACTGTGTCAGTAGCAATATTAACATTCGATGCATTGCAATAACTCACCCTTCCTCCTTTAATAGCATTTTCCAAACTTATGACATCTACCATCTAGCAACCCAAGGACAACTGATGCAGGTGTGTGGGTTCCCAAAAAGATCCCTCAAGTTACACAACCTCCTCACTTGTATGTATATCACTGTTCCTTCGCAGGGTAGAAGCCTTGAACTCCCTTCCTTAACAGCACTGTGAGCGTACTTGTACCATGGGCATGAGAGAGTTCGAGAGGGCAGCTTACTACTACCTTCTCAAGCACAGTTTGGGAAGAATAATAAATGTTGGCTTAGTCAGTGATGCCTTTATCCTGTGAACGATTTTTAAAAAATTACTTCCTTACTATCATATGCTTCTTCCAAAATGGAAGAGTTCTGATTGGCCCTTTAATTCTGAAAGTCTACTTGTTGTGCTTAGATGGACAGGGAAATCTCCATCAGAGTCTTACTGTGTCACTATTTCCCTTTTGGGGGTGTTATTTTCAGGACCCAGAAACCTGTTCCTTCTACCTCTTCCTCCATCACCAGAACCAAAGCAAAGATTTAGCATGTTTCTGAACATTTATTTGACTCACCCCTAAAGTTCAACAGATGATTCAAACCTAGAGATGATTTGCTGACTAAATTTCTCTCATTATTCAATATTTTATTTCTTTGTTTGTGGGATATGGTTACCACTGACAAAGCCAGCATTTATTACCAAATTAGGACTGGGCCATCAAAGATAGCCTAACCAGGGTTATGGTGCTGCAATCATTGCTGTGTAGGTACATCCAAGCTTTTAGACCAACAACATTGAACATTAATATAATTTTATTTCAGGATGGTGTATAAGGCTTAGAGCGGACATTGTTGTGGTGATGTTGCCATGGGTCCTCTGTTTAGTTTTTGAGGTGAATTTGGAAGGTGCTGTCAAAGGAACATTGTACCTTGTACATGTGCACATTGAAGCTACTGTACCTCAGAGGTGGAGGACAGGCTGATCGCACAGCCTACTTTGTCATAGATGATGTCATATATTATTTTTCAGTGTTGCTGGATCTTCAACAACAGCTGAAAGAGGCAAGTGGTTAGTATTCCTTCAAAATAATAACTAGTGCATTGTGGTTTTTGGACCCTCTATGGGGAGCCTACAGGTGAGATACTCTGATCTGCACGTATAACTATATAATATTTTTTCCCTTTATTCATTCTTGGTATGAGGCATTGCTGACCAGGCAGCATTTATTGCCCAGAAGGTAGTTAAGAGTCAACCACATTGCTGTGGGTCTAGAGTCACATGTTGGCCAGACCAGGTAAGGATGGCAGTTTCTTTCCCTAAAGGACATTAGTGACACAGATGGTTTTTTCCAACAATGGGTTCATGGTCATCATTAGATTCTTAAATCCAGATATTTTAAATGAATTCAAATTCTACCATCTGTCATGGCAGGATTCGAACCTGAACCCCAGAATGTCATCTGGGTCTCTCAGTTAACAATCCAGTGATAATACCACTAGGCCAACACCTCCCCTTTGTCAAATCTGTTATCAATCTGTCTCTGTACTGCAGGATGCTAATGGTGCTATCATGTAGAATTGTGATTAGTGAAGGATTGAGCTAATAGCTAATCTTGAAAGGATTTTGCATTAATTCACAGAACTAGATGTTACCAACATACTTCTCCATCCCCAACAACTATAGTCTCACCCTGTGTCTTGTTTTAGGGATTCAACCAATTCTTGCCAGTTGCTGCAAACATTGAACATAATTCATAATACATTCAACAGATGATGGGAAATTCAATGTTTGTATTGATGAGTAAGCTTTGCTTGGTCAGGAAGGAGAGATCACATCTGAAGTGAGAGAGCCCAAGTGAGTTTATAGTTTGGGGATTTTGGAGGAAGCATGAGAATTTGGTATTAAGAGGAAGAGGTGTTTTTTGTTTGCTTTTTTGGTTTATAATTTTAAGATTTTATTAAAGAGTAAAAATTGGAGCAGAGGTTTGGATGCCAAGCACAAAGCAAAGTGACATCACTAAGATACATCAGGGAGGGGGAGAGTTACCTGGACACTGTATTTTAGGAGGCTTTCACACACCTTTGACTAACTATCTTGAGTTTGTTTAGTGGTTTAGGACAGGGGATGTACTATGAGCAAGGCAGGTTAAGGGATCCAGGAGGTAGTGTTGCCTGAGCCTCAGCCCTTGACCTCATTAACAGGTTTGATATTCTTGCTCCTATGTGGATGAGAACAGGAGCTATAGGGAAGATGAGCAAGCTGACGAGAGTACCAAGGTACAGGGAGCCATTAAAAAGGGGAGAGTAAAGAGAAATGGGGTTGTAATCAGGGATAGCATAGTTGGAGGACAGACAGTGTTCTCTGTGGCTTGGATCAAGAGTCCCAAAGGTTTTGCTGCCAGTCTGTTCAGGTTCAAAAAATGTCACCTAGGCTGCAGAGGAACACAGGAGGGGGAAAGATCCAGTTGTCTTGTGGGATGCAGGTTTCAGTTCAGTTGCACGGAAAATGATAAAGTTAAAGGAGAGGTAGGATTGCAGGTCAGTAATGAGGTTGATTGTTACCAGAAAATAAAATAAAGTGACAGAATGTGTGAATGTCATACTGTACCAAGGAACCATAAAAGTGTACAAGGTGATGAATGGACAACACAAATTGAGGTACATTAATATGATCTCATAGTTGTTATGGATACATGGTTACAAGGAGATCAAAACTAGAAACTTAACATTTAGGGATATTTGACCTGTTGGAGAGGAAGATGAAAGGAAACGTTGGTGGAGTAGCACTGCTAATAAGACACTGAATGAGAATAATTGTGGGAGATGAACTCGGCTCAGGGATGGCATAGAGGTAAAAGAAGGGGAAAAAAGACATTGGTAGGAGTAGCGCACAGACTCCAAAAAGTTGCCCCTCTGTTGTAAAAGCTTTAAGTCAGAAATTAATTGGAGCATGTAAAAAGAGTAGAACAATAATTATGGATTACTTTATTCTTCATGTTAATTTGGTTAATTGAATTGGAAAAGGAGCTATGACAACGAATTGAAAGACTGCATGAGGTATAGTTTGCTGGAGCAGGCTGTCTTGGATCACGTAATGGGTAGTGAGGGAGGTTTAATAAATGATATCTGAGTAAAAGGTCACTTAGGAAGTAGTGATCGTAACATGATAGAATTTAATACTCAGTTCTAGAGTGAGAAATCTGGGTAAGAAATAAACTATGTTTAACTTAAATAGGGAACATTATAATGAAATGTCGAGAGAGTTAGCTAAAGTGAACTGGGCAGATAGATTACCAGGAATGACAGTAAGCAAGCAGTGGCAAACATTTAAGGAGGTAATTCATGACTCTCAGCATAGATGCATCCTAATAGAGATGAAAGATTCTAATAGAGGGATAAACCAACCATGGCTAACCAAGTAAGTTAAGGAGAGCAGTAAGTTGAAAGGAAAAACATACATGGAGGCCAAATTCAGTGATAGCCTTAAAGACTGGAATAAATTCAGAATCCATCAGAGGAGGACTAAGAAAATAAGAAGTCAGAGATAACAAACTATGAGGGCAAACTAATGAGAATATGAAAACTTACAATGGGAGATTCTTTAAATATATAACAATGAAGGGACGCTTCAATGTGGACACAGTATCAGATGCAATAAAGAGGCTAAAAGCAGATAAATACCCTGGCCCTGATGGTTTGCATCCTGGGATCCTAAAAGAAGTCGGTACAGAGGTAGTAGATGCATTAGTTATAATTTTCAAAAACTCCTTGGATTCTGGAGAAGTGCCAGAGATAGAAAACTGCCAATGTGACACCCCTCTTCAAAACAGGAGGGAGACAAAGAGCAGCTAATTCTTAGCTGATTAGCGTAACATCTGTTGTAGGAAAAGAATTGGAATCAATTATTAAGGAAGTAACAGCAAAACAATTGGAAAATCATAATCTAATCAAGCAAAGTCAACATGGCTTCATGAAAGGGAAATAATATCTGACTAATTTATGAGAGCTTTTTGCCGAAGTCTCAACCAGAGTGGATAGAGGAGAACCAGTAAATGTGTAGATTTGCAAACCTAGAAAGCGTTCATCAAGATACCTCACAAAAGATTAAGGCAAAAGATAAGAAACAAAGGTATTGGAGATAGCATACTGGTATAGATAGAGAATTGACTAATGGGCAGGAAACAACAAGTGGGGATATGGGATTCTTTTTCAGGTTGGCCACCTGTGACCAGTGGGGTTCCACATGAATTAGTGTTGGGACTGCAACTGTTTACAATATAAATCAATGACTTGAAGGAAGGAAGGAAGCAAAGGTACTGTCGCCAAATTTGCAGACGTTACAAAAATGAATGACAAGGCAGTTTGTGAGAGGGATATAAATGATTTACAGAGAGATATTGATATGTTAAGTAAGTTGGCAAATGAGATATAATGTGGGCAAATGTGAAGTTATTCATTTTGGAAAGGAGTATAAAAAACAGAAAATCACTTTAATGGGGAGCAGCTGCAGAAATCTGCGACACAAGTGCAATAGGGAATCAGAAAGTACAATAGATTGTTGGCATAATTTCAAGGAGGTTAGGGCATTTGATCTCCCAAAATGCATCACTTCTCTGGATTAAATACCATCTGCCATTTTTCCACCTAACTTTCCATTTGATCGATGTCCTATTGCCTCCTTTGTATTTTTCCTCATTGTCCACGACTTCATTAAGTTTTATGTCATGTACAAACTTACTGATCAAACCACTGACATTTTCATCTAAATCATTTATATGTGTTATAATTAACTGAGGTCCTGCCTGCTCTCAATCCTTATGGAACACCACTAGTCACAGGCCTCTATAGAAGAATAGCCGTCTAGAAATACTCCCTGCCTTTTGTGGCCAAACCAATTTTGTAACAAACAGCCAATTTTGTATCTAACTGCCGATTCACCATGGATTCCGTGTGATTTGATTTTCTGAACCAGCATACCATGAGAGACTTTGTAAAACGCTTTTGTAAAGTCGATGTAGCTAACAGCTGCTGCTTTATCCTCATCAATAATTTCTGTCACTTCCTCAAAAACTCAATCAAGTTTGTGAGATGTGCATAAAGCCATACTGGCTATGCCTCATAAGCCCATTCTCTTCCAAATGCAAGTACATCCTGTCCCTAAGCGACTTCTCCAATAATTTCCCTACTGCTAATGTAAAGATCACCAGATTATAATTTACTGAATTATCCCTGTTGTCCTTCTTAAATAAAGGAGCAGCATTGGCTATTCTCTGGTTTTCTGTGACCTTGCCTGTGGCTAAAGATGAGACAAGGATCTTTCTCAAGGCCCCAGCAATGTCCTCCCTTGCCTCCTTCTGTATCCTGGCATAGATACCATCAGGCCCTGGGGACTTACCTACTTTAATGTTTTTCAAGACACCCAGCACCTTTCCTTTTTAATATTGACATGGCTTATAGTATCAACAAAGCCCGCTGTCCACTTAAGATTATCCAGGTCTTTCTCCTTGGTGAATATTGATATGAAGTACTAACTAAGGCATCACCCACTTCTGGCTCAATGCATTAATTATCTCCTTTGTCCTTGAGTGGATCTACCCTTTCCCTAGTCACCGTTTTGCTCCTAATATGCATATAACATGCCTTGAGGTTCTCCTTAATCCTACTTGCCAAGCATGTTTCATGGCCCTTTCTAGCCCTCCAAATTTCAATTTAAAATTATTTTCTGCTCCTTTATACTGCTCAATAACTCAGCTGTGATCAGGATGAAGCTGCATTTGAGTGTTAATCTGTCTTTCTCCACTCTGAAGCATTGTTCACTTTTAAACCAGTATTAATCTACTCTAAATCAGACAGATTCCACTTATCATCATCAATGCTATCCCAAGCCGCTTTATTTTTCTAATGCCAGTTCTAGACTTTTTACTTACTGTATACTGTGACAGACATTTTCTTCTCCTTCAGCTGAAAATTGTCCAATTTACACATCACAGAACATGCTAGTGTAAAATCCCAATTCTGGACACTTTGGAAATAATCATTGTACCAAGTACTGCTATTTGTTCTGGTAGGGTTTACCCCTGGTTTATATTCCACATTCATTGATGGTTTTTGACATGTTGTGCTGCAGTTCATCTCAATGGAGTCACCAAATTCCACTGCTGGAGGAGTTACATCGATTGAAACTTCAAATCCGGTTACAGTTGCTGCTAAGAAAACAAAGTACAGTAAATACAGAGACATACGACCCATTCAAGGCAATGTATTGCATGTAACGCCCTAACATGATAGTACATTTGTAAACTCAGAATTCTTTGACTGCATGCTTTAGGTAGAAGCAGTCGATCACTTGCTGAAGAGAGGAAGAAGTTGGATAAATATGAGAAGAACCACAACGGAACCAGAGAGAGAAATATGGAAGAGAGACTAGAGAGGAAAGAAACAGAAGAGGACATTTTTTACTGTAACATTTCACTACATAAAGAGAACAAACTTCAGAGCTGTCTCAATAAGAATGGTTGTCAGAACTATCAGAATGAATGGTTACCTTTTACCCAGTACTAACTCGATAGATACATGAGCTGCCATAGAGACATGCCCATGTCCAGTGCAAGAAATGCCCTTAAACTTTTTCAACCCTGGAAATTAACTTTCTAATCCAGGCAACAATTTATTGTTAAGGAACTCCTTTAACATATGTACTTGCTTTGGATCCAGAAGGCCAACACTGCAGGGATTATGTTGTTGTACATGCTGCTGAGAAACGTGGATCTCTCAATTTGTCTCCAAGCCCAGACAGTTTCAGATACTGGTGTAACGAAAGACTGTAATGATGGTTTCCCCATGTTCAAAACAAGTTTGTCTGGTAGTTGATTGATAGTGTGCTGTGTTTTAAACAGCAACGGTTTTATGTTATCTGCAAGTGGCACCCTTTGGTGTCTCAATATGTGCTATACTGCACCACCCAAAAACAATAAGGACAACTGAATGCATAAACAAAAAAATTGATAGTCTCCTGATAGATCTTTCAACATTAAAAATGTTAACTTCCAAGGTTTGAAAAGTTTCCAATACATTTCAACATTTTAGAAGGCTCTTCAAGTCTTCACATGGTTAGAATTTAAAAACCAAAAAGGAGTAATTGTATTGCTGGGAGTGTAGTATAGGCCTCCAACAGTCAGACAGAAATAGAAGAGCAGCTATGTAAGCAAATTTCAAAGAAGTGTAGAAGTATTATGGTAGTGGTGGGGTATTTTGACTTCCTTACACTAACTTGGGTAGACATAGTGTGAAAGATCCAGAGGGAGCAGAATTCTTAAAATGCATTAGGAATTAAGCCAGCACATAGAAGGTGCTACGAGAGAGAGGGTAGTCCTGGGACATAATTTTAAGAAATGAAGCTGGGCAAGTAGCTGAAGTATCAGTGGAGGAGCACTTTAGAGCATGGAACATAGAACAATACAGCGCAGAACAGGCCCTTCAGCCCCTGATGTTGTGCCGACCTGTGAACTAGTCTAAGGCCCTCCCCCCCACACTATCCCATTATTATCCATATACATTTTGTAGATCATAACTCCCTTTGATACAAGATTGTTATCGAAAAGGACAAGGATGGGCCTGAAATAAAGTTCTTGACTGCGGGAAGGCTGATTTTAATAAGATCAGACATGACTTAGCTATGGTGGACTGGAAGCATATAGTTTTGTTAAGTTTGTCTCAGAGCAGTCGTATGCATTCAAGAAGAAAATAGGGAGAGTACATGACCAGTATTTTCCAATAAAGATAAAGTGTAGGACCAACAAATCTAGTGAACCCTGGATATCAAGGGATATGCAGGATTGGATTAAGGGGAAAAGGGAGGCTTTTTGTCAATACTGAGGGATCAAAACAGCAGGAGTCCTAGAGGAGTACAGAATGTGCAAGAAGAAATTTTAAAGGAAATTAGCAGAACAAAGAGAGGGTGTGGCAGGTAAAATAAAGGAAAATCATAAGTTAAAAAAGACCCCGAAAGAACTGTGGATGCTGTAAATCAGGAACAAAAACAAAATTGCTGGAATAGCTCAGCAGGTCTGGCAGCATCTGTGAAGGAAGAAATAGAGTTAACGTTTCAGGTCCGGTGACCCTTTTTCAGAACTGATAAAAGCCACAAGCTATTTTACAAGTACATTAAGGGTAAAAGAATAGCAAGGGAAAGAGCAGGGCCCATTGAGGACCACAGAGGTAAATTGTACGTGGAGTTGGAGGATATAGGTAGAATTCTGAGTGAATAGTTTGTGTCAGTGTTAATTAGTGAAAGAGACAATGTAATCACCAAGAATGATTGTGAAATAATTTTTAAAAATCAGCCTGTCCAGTGAGTTCTGCAGGGATCAGTGTTGAGGCTTTGCTGTTTATGGTAAATATAAATGATTTAGACTTAAATGTTGGAGGGTTGATCAGCAATTTCACAGATGATATGAAAATTAGTTGGTTGTAAATAGAGAGGAAGATAGTGTTAGATTGCAAGAAAAAATAAATAAGCTGGTCAGATGGACTGACCAATGGTAAATTGTGCAGTGATTATAATGAGGTCAGCCAGGTGAACATTATAGAATATGAATTCCCTGATTGGGGCTGGTCCAATCAGGCAGCCTTGGCCGACAGATATAAACAGGAGTGTTAGAGGTTGTGTTCTCTCTGTGAGCTGACTCTGAGGAAGCTGGATCAGCGTCAAAGGCTCCCCAAATGTAAATAAGGGGTGATGTGATGATGGAATACTAACCTCTATGGAATTATTTGAGTGGTGATGAGAGTGGGATTGATGATGTAACCATACAGAAGTGTCTACTAGCTGAAGTCCAATTGGACTACAAACAGACACTACAACAGGCTTTTTCATTGGAAAATGTGGCAACTGGAGCATGAGTTGCAGAGTATTCTGAAGGAAGTGGACACCCTGACCAGGCCGACTGAGCTTGGGGAGCTCCACTTGAGTGAAGGCAACTGCGTAGCCTCACTCAGGACATATCCTGAACAAAAGGACTCTAGATCAGGCTGCAGCAAAACTCCAAAAAAGTCAAACCTCAGACAAATGGTTTAAATTTTCTTCAGCATTCGGGCCAGCAGGCCATGGTAATTGCTGCTGGTATGCAGACTGAGACTGCAAAAGAATCCCACAAGGCTGGGTGTAAGTAAGAGAACTTGTGGCTGCATCCAAGAGAGTGCACGCTCTGGGAAGGTCACCTACAGCTGGTTTGGAACACTTAAATTGCTTAGCAACATCTAAATCAGAACCAATCAAAATAAATGTCTGGTTAAATGGTCACCTGGTTCTAACGAGCATCAATACTGGTGTGACCATTTCAGTGATCATAGAACCAGTCTTTAACATAATTCAGTCTGGACTGTAACCCTTACATTTGCACAAGACCTTGGCTAGGCTGACAGCCTATACCAGACAATGCCTTCAGATCAAGGATACAATTTTGGTTCTGGCCTCTTATGAGAAGCAGCTGGTTCAGTTACTACTGATTTAAAGTAAATGGTTCAGGCCCAAGCCTGTTGGGGTGCAATTGGCTGAGAGAGATTTATTTTGACTGGCTCAACATCTTTTTGATAAGAAAATGGTTGCCTGAGTGAAGTCCTAATTAAATAGCTGGAAGTTTGTCAGGAAGGTCTAGGGACTAACAAAAGAGCCAAGGCCACCTTGCATGTTAACTAAGACGCAATTCCACACCCAGTGCCATTTACCTTAAATGCAAAATTAGAGGCAGAAATCAGAAGGCTGGAAGCTAAAGAATCATCAAACTGGTACAGTTTGCGGAATGGACAGCACCAGTATCGATTGTGAAGCCTTTTTTGGGATTTTAAGCAAACAGTACACTGCTTCTTGGAGCTGGATAGAGGACGTATATGCAAAGCTGGTGGGGATGGGGTATCTGTCCTTCACAAAGCTGGATGTGAGTCATGCATAGCTGCAACTGTGATTAGATGAGGATTCCAGACGTATGCTACAATTAATAGCCATAAAGGTTTGTTCCAATAAACAAGACTGCCATTTGGGGTATCTTCAGCCTGTGGAATTCTTCAGTGGACAATGGAAAACGTGATCACATGCTAATAACAAGGTAGACCATTAAAGAGCACTTGGAGAACTTGTCCAAATTTTTTGACACTTCTCCATGGTGGGTGTATACCTCAGAAGTGAAGAGTGTATGTTCCCAGGCACCCCAAATGACCTACTTGTACTACAGAGTCATCAAGGAGGATAAAGTGAGGGCAATTGAGGGTGACCCAATTATTATACCTCTACTGGAGCTTAGGCTATTCCTTGAGCTGATAAATTATATTTAAGAATCATCCATTACCTAGTTTTCATCCTTTGCACCAACCCATTAAAAAGGGGCAGCCTTAGAAATGGCCACATAGCCAAGCCATAACTTACAGAGAAGTGAGGAAACAGATATCATCCTCTTAGGTGTTGGCACACAATGATCCCCGGGAGATCTGGTATTGACATGCGATGCCTCCCCAAATGACATCTGGATAATATTAGCTTATAGGTGGCCCAATGGAGAGTAACACCCAATCCCATAGACATCTAGGACTTTGTCTATTGCAGAGCGTAATGATACCCAGGTGGAGAAGCAAGTCATATTTGGTGGTCATGTTTGGAGTCAGGAAGTCCCACCAATACATTTGTGGATGTAAATTTGTAATAAAAGACTACAAATGCCTGCTAGGTATACTTAAAGAAGAGAAAGCAGTGCTGCCTGTAGCTTCAGGCCAAATTCAGCAGTGGGTTCTGATACTAAGTGCATAAATTACAAGTTGGAGAACTGTGCGGGAGGCTCAGTAGCAAAGGGGGATGTTTAGAGCCACCTCCCACTGGCAGGTACACCACCGGTGGTACCACCGCTAGAAAAGTCCGTAATGGCATTAAATTTTCTGGACATACTTCCAATCGCAGCTGACATTATCAGACTTTGGATGCAGAAGGATCCAGTCCTGGAAAAGCTGAAACAACTGGTGGCAATGGGGGCGAAGCCACCACAACCAGAATTGAAAACCTGGTTTGGACCTGAACAGACCAAATCATTGTACAGGATGGCATGTTATTATGGGGGGTAAGTGATTGTCCTGAGCAACAGTCAGCACCAGGTACCGGCTGAACTCCACCAGGGTCATCCAGGGGTTTCCAAAATGAAGATGTCGATGAGACATTATGTCTGGTGGGGAGGATTAGATGCAGACATAACTGCTTTGGTAGGCCAGTGCCTGCAGTGCCAACAAGAACAAAAATTACCACCAGATGTTCCCCCATATTTGTGGGAATGGCCGGATAAACCCTGGAATCAGTTACACTTCAACTTTGAAGGTCCTTTCGTTGGCTGAATGCTCTTAATCATTGTGCATGCCCACTCAAAGTTGCTTGATGTGCATAGAGTTCATTTGTCAAACACAGGGATGACGATTAAAAAAAAAACGCATGTATCTTTTACAAAACATGGATTAACAGCAGTGATGGTCACAGATAACATGCAATCGTTTAGCATTGGGGAATTTGGGTATTTACTAAAGTTGAATGGTATTCATCATATAAGGACAGCTGCAAACTGCATTGTCCAATGATTCGCAGAAAGAGCAGTCCAAACATTGAAGGCAGACTTAAAGAAACAGCGTACAGCTTCACGCGATACCAAATTGTCCCGGCTCCAAATTGATTATAGGACCAGGCCTCATGCAACTACAAGGGTAGCTCCAGCAGTGTTGTTAACAGGGAGAAGACTCCACACCAAGTTAAATCTGATCTTCTCAGTGTGACGATACTGCGGCTTTAAAAGGTGTATTTTGTCCTTTTTTTAAGAGAAATTTTAAGGCAGAAGTAGTAAACAGTCTACCAGAGCCACTCAAGTAAACAGCCTGTGAGGCTTTGAATTTTTGAAAAAAGTTGGAACAATAGAAGCAGCCTTAATATGTGTGATCAATCTCTCACAGAACCAGGATTTTAATTTTTTTGTTGTTTTTGAGTACCAGCAGGTGTTACTGGGGTCTTAGCAGGATTGGAAACTGCAGTAATTCTCTCCTGACTGCTACACTGTCAGAATTTTCTCTTTATGTTTCTTTCATCCTGGGCTACTGAAGTTGCATGTGAGACAAACTGTTTTCTAAATTTGCCTTTTGCCAAGGGTATGTTTATGGGATGTAACTATATTGGAACAGTTAATTAGTAATAGTTACTGTATCTATTATTCTCTTAAATTTTCCAGTAGAATTAAATTACTCCAATTCTTTCTCTCTTTTGTTGTATTTTAACTATAGTGGATGAATAAAGAGTATTTACTTTAAACCCAGTAGGTTGACCAATCAGATTGCATCTGGAAAGCAACACCTTACATTCACCTTTAAAATAGGAAATAGTTAGGGACTAGACTAACTTCTGAATATTTTGAAGGGGTTTAGTCTTGTCCACAACACCGGACCTGGGGCAGGGGAGGTTGATACGGCATCAGGTTTGTCATTGTCAGACAAAAAACTCTACTAAATGAGAGAGAGAGTTTCCTACAAATCACAAAATTTGGTGTAGGAATCATGGGAATGACCCTGCCTGGGTAAGAGGCAAGTTTAACAAAAAGGCAGGTTCCGTGACATATAAAAGTGCGATTGTCCTAAATGAGCACATGGACTATGTGAAAACTGCAAACTCAAGCAGTGTGGGAGCAAAATGTGCCTGGCTCCTTGACTGCCTTTCTGATTGTTCCATAACCCGTTGTTTCTCCTTCTCCATCAAATGTTGGAAGATAGCTTGGAACCTGAGATGGACATGGCGGATGTCACCATCTCAATGTCTTTGCCACCTGAAGAGGGGAATTAATTTCTTCTGAGATGTTCTGAGTGTAAGAGGTGAGCTGCTGTGTGTTACATGCTGCTCGTATCAGAGGCAGAGTTGGAAGAAACTGACCCAGCACTAAAATGCCCCAGTCAGAGCTCCAAAAAAAACTCGGTTTGGGTACTGTTGGAAAAGATAGTTTCTCAAAGGAAAATAGAAAAGACAGTCAGATATTGAGCACTAAGAATGAATCTTATGTTTAGTGGGGTTTGACAAAATTTGGAAGAATAATTATTATTGGGGACTGTTCTGTCAGGGGCACAGACTGGAGATTCTGTGGCAGTAAGCATGAACCCAGGATAGTATGTTGCTTTTCTAGTGCCAATATTGACGACGCGTCAAAATCTTTAAAGCATATAGTTAAAGAAGAGAGTGAGAAACCGGAAGTTAGTGTACACATTCATAAGAATGACATAGTTAGGGAAAAGATTAAGGCTTTACAGAGTGAATATTAGAGGTGAGGTAGAAGATTATAAAAGAGAACCTCAAAAGTAGTAATAAGATAACAAAGTGTGGATCTGGATGAACACAGCAGGCCAAGCAGCATCTCAGGAGCACAAAAGCTGACGTTTCAGGCCTAGACCCTTCATCAGAGAGGGGGATGGGGAGAGGGTTCTGGAATAAATAGGGAGAGAGGGGGAGGCGGACCGAAGATGGAGAGAAAACAAGATAGGTAGAGAGGAGAGTATAGGTGAAGAGGTGGGGAGGGGATGGGTCAGTCCAGGGAAGACGGACAGGTCAAGGAGGTGGGATGAGGTGGTAGGTAGGAAATGGAGGTGCGGCTTCAGGTGGGAGGAAGGAATGGGTGAGAGGACGAACAGGTTAGGGAAGCAGAGACAGGCTGGGCTGGTTTTGGGATGCATGGGGGAAGGGGAAGAACTGGGCTGGTTTTGGGATGCAGTGGGGGAAGGGGAGATTTTGAAGCTTGTGAAGTCCACATTGATACCATTGGACTGCAGGGTTCCCAAGCGGAATATGAGTTGCTGTTCCTGCAACCTTCGGGTGGCATCATTGTGGCACTGCAGGAGGCCCATGATGGACATGTCGTCTGAGGAATGGGAGGGGGGAGTTGAAATGGTTCGTGACTGGGAGGTGCAGTTGTTTGTTGCGAACCGAGCGGAGGTGTTCTGCAAAGCGGTCCCCAAGCCTCCGCTTGGATTCCCCAATGTAGAGGAAGCCACACTGGGTACAATGGATACAATATACCACATTGGCAGATGTGCAGGTGAACATCTGCTTGATATGGAAGGTCATCTTGGGACCTGGGATAGGGGTGAGGGAGGAGGTGTGGGGGCAAGTGTAGCACTTCCTGCGTTTGCAGGGGAAGGTGCCAGGTGTGGTGGGGTTGGAGGGCAGTGTGGAGCGAACAAGGGAGTCACGGAGAGAGTGGTCTCTCCGGAAAGCAGACAAGGGTGGGGATGGAAAAATAGCTTAGGTGGTGGGGTCGGATTGTAGATGGCGGAAGTGTCGGAGGATGATGCCTTGTATCCGGAGGTTGGTGGGGTGGTATGTAAGGTCGAGGGGGATCCTCTTGGGGCGGTTGTGGCGGGGGCGGGGTGTGAGGGATGTGTTGTGGGAAATGCGGGAGATGTGGTCAAGGGTGTTCTCGACCACTGTGGGGGGAAAGTTGCGGTCCTTGAAGAACGTGGATATCTGGGATGTGCAGGAGTGGAATGCCTCATCCTGGGAGCAGATGCGGCGGAGGTGGAGGAATTGGAGATAGGGGATGGAATCTTTGCAGGAGGGTGGGTGGGAGGAGGTGTATTCTAGGTAGCTGTGGGAGTTAGTGGGCTTGAAATGGACATCAGTTTCTTGCTGGTTACCTGAGATGGAGACTGAGAGGTCCAGGAAGGTGAGGGATGTGTTGGAGATGGCCCAGGTGAACTTGAGGTTGGGGTAGAAGGTGTTGGTGAAGTGGATGAACTGTTTGAGCTCCTCTGGGGAGCAAGATGTGGTGCCGATACAGTCATCAACGTAACGGAGGAAGAGGTGGGATTTGGGGCCTGTGTAGGTGCGGAAGAGGGACTGTTCCACGTAACCTACAAAGAGGCAGGCATAGCTGGGGCCCATGCGGGTACCCATGGCCACCCCCTTTGTCTGTAGGAAGAGGGAGGAATCGAAAGAGAAGTTGTTGAGGGTGAGGACGAGTTCGGCTAGGCGGATGAGGGTGTTGGTGGAGGGGGATTGGTCGGGCCTGTGGGACAGCAAGAAGTGGAGGGCCTTGAGGCCATCTGCATGAGGAATACAGGTGTATAGGGACTGGACGTCCATAGTGAAAATGAGGTGTTGGGGGCCAGGGAGTTGGAAGTCCTGGAGGAGGTGGAGGGCGTGGGTGGTGTCACGGATGTAGGTAGGGAGTTCCTGGACCAAAGGGGAGAACATGGAGTCCAGTTAGGTGGAGATGAGTTCGGTGGGGCAGGAACAGGCTGAGACAATGGGTCGACCAGGGCAGGCAGGTTTGTGGATTTTGGGAAGGAGATAGAAACAGGCCGTGCGGGGTTGGGGAACAATGAGGTTGGAGGCTGTGGGTGGGAGGTCCCCTGAGGTGATGAGGTCATGGATGGTGTTGGAGATGATGGTTTGGTGCTCGGGGGTGGGGTTATGATCAAGGGGGCAGTAGGAGGAGGTGTTGGAGAGTTGGCGTTTGGCCTCAGCGATGTAGAGGTCAATGAGCCATACTACCACTGTGCCTCCCTTGTCTGCAGGTTTGATGGTGAAAATATCACTCAAAAGTAGTAATTTCTGGCTTACTCTTGGTGCCATGCTTGAACGAGAGAAAGAATAAAAGCATAGAGGAGATAAATAAATGGCTGAAGAGATGGTGTAACATTTGGGGATTCAGGGTCTTGGATCACTGGAATCTCTTCTAGGGCAGAAAAGGCCTGTTCAAAAAGGATAGGTTTCACCTGTACCGGAAAGGGACCAATATCCTTGCTGGAAGATTTGCTAATTTTATTAAGGGATACTGTAAACTATTAGAGAGAGATGGTGGAGGGGTCCTAAGTGGCAGAGTAAATGGAAAGATAGATGAGAATCATTTTGAATCTGAAAGGAATAAGTTAATTAGACAAGACAGACAAGACAAGTTAGAGAATGAAATAACTGAAGAATTAAGCTGCATTTATTATAATGCAAGGGGTCTTACAGGTAAGGCAGATAAACTCATGGCAAGTTTGGGAACATGGGATTGAGATGTCATAGCTATGACAGAAACTTGGATGAGAGAGGACAGGATTGGCAGCTCAATGTTCTGGGTTTTAGATGTTATGGAAAGGATAGAAAGGGAGGCAAATAAGGAGGGAGAGTGGCATTTTTGATTAAAGAAAACAGAACTGCAGTAACTGGAGTAGATATTTCTGAAAAATCATCCAGTGAAAATATATAGCTTGAATTTAGAAATAAAAAGGAAATGGTATTGTATTATAAACTTCCCAATAGTCAGACAGAAATTGAGAAACAAATATTTAGAGAGATCTCAGACACATGTAAGCATAACAAGATTTCAATAATAGGTGATTTTAATTTTCCAAACTTTGACTACCATGGTGTTAAAGGTTTGGTTGGTAAAGGATTTGTTAAATATGTTCAAGAAAATTTTCTTTAACAATATGTAACTTTTCCTACTTGAGAAGGAGCAAAATTCGACCTTCTCTTGGGTAATAAGACAGGGCAAGTGACTGAAGTGATAGTAGGTGAACCCTTTAGGTTTTGTGATTGTAATTCTGCCTATTTTAAAATAGTTGTGGAAAAGGATAAGCCTTCCATAAAAGTTAATGTTTTTAATTGGAGTGAGGAAAATGTTAATGGTATGAGACAAGAACTTGCAAAAATTGATTGGGCTGTCTGAGAAGTGGGAGGCTTTTAGAAGTGTGATAATGGGAGTTCAGACTCATTATGTTCCTGTTAGAGTGAAAGGTAAAGCTGGTAGGATTAGAGAATAATGGCTGAATAAAGATATTGAAGTTCTAGTCAAGAATAAAAGAGAATCATATATTAGTATAAGCAACTGGGTTCAAATAGAACATAACATAGAACATAGAACATTACAGCACAGTACAGGCCCTTCGGCCCTCGATGTTGCACCGACCTGTGAAACCAATCTGAAGCCCACCTAACCTACACTATTCCATTATCATCCATATGTTTACCCAATGACCATTTAAATGCCTTTAAAGTTGACGAGCCTACTACTGTTCCAGGCAGGGCATTCCACGCCCTTACTACTCTCTGAGTGAAGAACCTACCTCTGACATTGTCCTATATCTATCACCCCTCAATTTAAAGCTACATCCCCTCGTGCTCGCTGTCACCATCCTAGGAAAAAGGCTCTCAATGTCCACCCTATCTAATCCTCTGATCATCCTGTATTAAGTCACCTCTTAACCTTCTTCTCTCTAACGAAAACAGCCTCAAGTCCCTCAGCCTTTCCTTATAAGACCTTCCCTCCATACCAGCCAACATCCTTGAACAGTATAAAGAGTGTAGGGGTATTGTTAAGAGGGATATCAGGAAGACAAAAAGAGGATATGAGATCGCCTTGGCAAATAAGGATGAGGATAATCCAAAGGGATTCTACAAATACATTAAGAGCAAGAGAGCAACTGGAGAGAGAGTTGGACCCCTTAAAGATCGAAGAGGTCACCTTTGTGTTGAACCTCAGGAGATGGGAGAAATATTAAATGAATATTTTGCATCAGTTTTTACAGTGGAGGAAGAAATGGAGGCTAGAGAACTCAGGGAAATAAATATTGATGTTTTGAAAACAACTCACATTACAAAGGAAGAAGCTCTTGAAGTCTTAGAAAATACAAAGATGGATAAATCTCTGGGACCTGATCTAGTGTATCCCAGGACTTTGTGGAAAGTTAGGGAGGAAATTGTGAGGCCCATTGCAGAAGTATTTATATCATCTATAACTACAGTGAGATGCCGAATGATAGGAGAATGGCTAATGTTCTGCTTTAGTTTAAGAAGGGATGTAAGGAGAAGCCTGGGAACTACAGACCTTTGGGTCTGTCTTCAATGATAGGTAAGTTTGTTGGAAGAGATTCTGAATGATAGGATTTACATGCATTTGGAGAGGCAAGGAATGCTTGGGATTGCCAGCATGGTTTTGTGTGAGGAAAATCGTGTCTGACAAACTTGACTGAGTTCTTTTTGAGGAAGTACCAAGAAGATTGACAAGGACAGAGTGGTTGAAATTGTTTACTTGGACTTTGTTAAGCCTTTGACATGTTTCCACATGATAGCCTAATTAGTAAAGTTAGACTCAGAGTGAGCTTGCCAATTAGCAACAAAATTGGCTTAACAGTAGGAATGATGGAGGAGGGTTGTTCTTCAGCCCATAGACCTGTGACCAGCGGTGTTCTACAAGGATTGGTACTGGGTCCACTTTTCTTTGTCATTGATGTAAATGACTTAGATAAGAACATAGAAAGCACAGTTAGTAAGTTTTCAGATGACATAAAGATTGATGGTATAGTGGATAGTGAAGAAGGTTATCTTCAGAATACAAAGAGATCTTGATCAGTTGGGTCAATGGACTGAGGCGTGGCAAATGGAGTTTAATTTGAATAAATGTGACGTATTGCATTTTGGCGAAACAAACGAAAGCAAGACTTATACAATTAAAAGTAGGGCCTTGTCAATGTCATGAAACAGAGAGACCTAGGGGCTCAGGTACATAATTCTTTGAAATTTACATCACATATAGTTGGGATGGTTAAGAAGGTGTTTAACACACTTGCCTTCACTGCTCAGACCTTTGAGTATAGGAGTTGGGACATTATGTTGAAGTTGTACAGGACATTGGTGAGGCATGATCTGGTCTTCCTGTTATAGGAAGGATATTATGAAGCTGGGGAGATTTCAGAAATGATTTACTAGGATATTGCCAGGGATGGAGTGTTTGAGTCATAAGGAGAGGCTGGATAGGCTGGACTTTTTTCACTAGAACATAGAGGATTGAGAGGTGACCTTATAGAGGTTTATAAAGCAATAACAGGTCTGGATAAGGTGAATGGTGAATGTCTTTTCCCAAGGATGGGGGCATATTTTTAAGGTGAGAGGAGAATTTTTTTTTAAAAATGACGGAATTTTTTTATGTGACGTAGTGCAATTTGGTGAGACAAACAAGGGAAGGACTTATAGAATTGGGCTCAGGAAACCTTGTGGAACAGAGAGACCTAGGGGTGCAGGTACATAATTCATTTAAAGGGGCATCACAGGTGAAGAAGGTGTTTGGTACACTTGACTTCATTAGTCAGAGCATTGAATATAGGAATTAGGACATCATATTGGGACTGTACAGGATGTTGGTGAGGTGTCTTTTGGAGTATTATGTGTAGTGCTGGTAGCCCTGATATAGGAAGGATATTGGAAGTGATGCAGAAAATATTTACAAGGGTGTTACCAGAGATGGAGGGTTTGTGTTGTACAAAGAGGCTGGATAGGCTGAAGTTTCTTTTTTCCCCTCGAGCATAGATGGTTGAGGGTTGACCTTAGAGAGGTTTATACAATCATGAGGGGCATAGATAAGATGAATAGTCAAGGTCTTTTTGGTAAGGTGGGCGAGTCCACAACTAGAAGACATAATATTCAGGTGAGAGGAGAAAGATTTAAAAGGAACTTGAGGGGTAATTGTTTCACATGGACGGTGGTTCATATCTGGAACAAACTGCCAGATGAACTGGTAGATGCCAGTACAACATTTAAAAGACATTTGGACAGGTACACACATGGGTAGGTTTTACAGGAATATAGGCCAAATGCTGGCAAATGGGACTAGTTTTGTTTGGGTAACCTTGTTGTTATGGACATGTTGGATAGAAGGGACTGTTTCTGTGCTGATGGCTCTATGACACATTATAGAAGGGATATGATCACCCTGGAGAGAGTGCAGAGGAAGTTGCTAGCAGGTTGTCTGCTAGGAGAGCTTTAGTTATGAAGAGGGATTGATTAGACTGGTACAAAAACTGAAATTGGTAGAAAAGCTGAGCAGGCCTGGCAGCATCTGTGAAGAGGAATTTTGGTTAGACTGGTATTTTTCTTGGATCAGAGGAGACTGAGGGGGACATAACTGAAATGTATAAAGTTAGGAGGGACAGAGTCAGGGTAGACAGGAAGAAACATTTCCACCTTGTGGATGGATTAATGACTGCCTGTAAGGTTGGTAGAGGCAGAAGAAGTATTTCAATGTGTGCTACTAATTCCAAGGCATAGTTGGCTATGGGCTGGCCAAGTACTACATAATGGGATTAGAATAGAAAAGTAATTGTTTTTGACTGGTCCAGGCGAGATGGGCCAAAGGCCCTTTCTTTGTGCAGTGGGCCTCAATGCCTCTGTTATCTTGGTTTGACATCTCCAGGTCACTGTTTGCAACTATTATCTTCATTCCTTTCTGATTTCAAAAATCATGGGTTTTCGTCTTTATCTGGAGTCTGCATGTTTGGGAATTGAGAAAATAAAACATGCAATTCATGGCATCAATTTAAAAATTGACAATCTGTCAAAACTTCAAATCAACCCTGTTTTGAGAAATGTAAAACCTGAAAATTAGAAGGGTAAATTCGAAGAGCTATGTCTCTTTGAACTGGAGTCTAACTTGGCCTCTGAGAGTTGTTCAGATAGATTCCTGACTGTGAAAGATGTTTGGTTGAAAAAACTTTAGATCAGGTCGACACACTGAAACACTAATGTCGAACCAGTTTGTATCCTTGATATTCTGAGTGTTGTTTATTTCTCTGTATATTTTGTCAGTTTGTACTTCTGTTTCAGAGAAAGTAGGAACTGCAGATGCTGGAGAATCCGAGACAACAAAGTGTGGGGCTGGATGAACACAGCAGGCCAAGCAGCATCGGAGGAGCACAAATGTTGACGTTTTGGGCCTAGACCCTTCTAGGCCTGAAACATTAGCTTTTGCTCCTCTGATGCAGTTTGGCATGCTGTGTTCATCCAGCCCCACACTTTGTTGTCTTGTACTTCTGTTTGCTGTTTGTTCTTTTCACGACTGTCGGGAGTATGTAATCCTTAAAATTAACTTCGGAAAGGAAACTGCTAGAGATGGATGTTTTTGTACAATTTCTGAATTGGAGATGGTTTACTGCACGATTTCTTGGAACTGAAAATTCAAAATGCTCGTGAAATAATTCCATGAAGGCCAGTCTCCCATCACCAAGTTACGCGTGTTTACACGTGAGGCATCCTTAGCACTGAGCCAGCTCCTTCAGAGTCAGCTCTCAGAGTAAACAGGATGTCTGATACTCCTGTTTATTTATATCTGCTGTCCAGGGCTCCCTGATTGTGATTGTCCAATCAGGGAGCTCACATACAATGAAGTCCACCAGGCAGACCTCGTTACAATGATTACATCCAGCACTTTCTGTTTCTGCTACAACTTATGTTTGGGCAACACAGCAGTCAGTCTGACATCAGTGGTGGATAAGTTATTGGGGGTTTCTGAGAATTAGGATTTACATGAATTTGGAGAGGCAAGGACTGATTACGGAAAGTCAGCATGGCTGTATGCATGTGTAATTGAGTCTTAGAAATTATGATGTGTTGTGTGCAAGGACTTCTGGTAAGATTCCGCATAATAGACTAATGGTTAAAGTTAGTTTACATGGGATTCAGGAGATTCAATTTGCCAATTGGATACAAAATTGGCTTGTTGGTAGGAGGCAGAGGGTAGTGTTGGAGGGTTCTTTTTTGGGCTGGAAATGTGTGACCAGCAGCGTTCTGCAAGGATTGGTGCTGGTCCACTTTTGTTTGTCATTTATGTAAACGATTTGGATGAAAATTTTGGAGACATGGTTAGTAAGTTTGCAGATGACACCAAACTTCGTGACAGTCAACAGTGAAGAAGGTTATGTAAGAATACAAAAGGATCTTGGTCAGTTTGGCCAATGAACTGAGGAATGGCAAATGGAATATAATTTGGATGAATGTAAGGTACTGCTTTTTGGTAAAACAAATAAGGGCAGGACTTATGTAATTAATGGTAAAACCCTGAGTAGTGTTGTGAAACAGAGACACCTAGGGGTTCAGGTACATAGTTTGTGCAAATTGCAACACAGGTAGACAGGGTGGTTAAGAAGGTGTTTAGCATGCTTGCCTTCATTGCTCAGACCATTAGGAGTTGAGATGACATGTTGAGACTGACCAAAGGGTCAGATAGATGGAAAACTCAAGTGATGTATGGGATTGAACAAAAACAGAAATTGCTGGAGAAACTCACGAAGCCTGGCAACATGTATGCGGAGTAAACAGTTAGTGCTTCAAGTCCAGTTGGAAGCATTCAAGTTGGTAAGGCCATTTTTGGAGTACCTTGCACAATTCTGGTCACCCTGCTTTGTAAGGATTTTCTTAAATTGGAGAAGGTTCAGAAAAGATTTACTGAAATGTTCCCAGGACTAGAAGGCCTGAGTTATAAGGATAGGCTGGGACCTTCTTCACTGGAGCTTAGAAATTTGAGGAATGACCTTGTAGAGATTGATAAAGTCATGAGAGCATAGAAAAGGTAGATAGCAAAGGTCTTTCCCCTCTGGTGGGTGAGTTCAAAGCTAGAGGTTATATTTATAATGTAAAGAGGAGAATGATTTAAAAGGACCTGTGGGGCAACTTTTTCACACAGAGGGTGGGTGGTATGTGCAATGAACTGCCTGGGTTAGTGTTGTATACAGGTTGCCTACCGTTTGTGGAACTGATGCTCTGGCCATCCAGGTACCCAATGATGAGATTATGTTGGCCTTTCCATCACTGTTCATAGTTGTTTTGACATTTTACTGGAATTTGGCAATATCATAGCCCCAAACAAACTGATTCTTCTCCAGTGATATTTTCAGTTGGTTGTTCCTACTTATTTTGTACATTCATTCTTTGAGAGGAAACCTCTGCAGTTTTGGAGGAGCGGTCTGAGAGGAGTGGTGGGCTGAGGAAAAACCTGGGCCAAAGGCCAAAATTTCAGGATCTCTACAGCAGGATCAATTTTTGCAATTAAGTCTGCCAATCTAAAAGGTGGATTGAACTCCCTGACTGCAGGGCTCAGAAGTCTTCTCTGTATGTATTTCCATTTCACTGAAGCAAAATTCCTCAGAATTAAGTGCTCGCTCCTAATTAAGTTCTACCCAGTTGAGAAATCCAGGTCTTTAGGTACCTAACTGCATTTAAGAGACATGCACCTGGTGAGACTAACTTCTTCCAGAACTTTGGAGTAAGTACTTGCTGCTTATTGCTTGAAGTGATGCAGCTTTAATTTAAGGTCAGATTGAATTGCTTTGCAAGATGTCCAAGTGGAGCAAAAACAGTATAGAGGAAGAAGGTGGCTACGAGTTTCGAACAGGGGTAAGTGAAAGTAGCAAAGGAGAGGGAAGGATAATGAGGCATTGTCTGGGTATAGAGAGAAGGGGAGCTATGTTTATATCCTGTTAAATTAAGACATATTTAAAATAGTACAGATTATGTGACATCAAATGATCACCAATGCCACCCATATACGTTGAATACATCTTTTTCTTTCTTAGCCAACCACTATGTCTGATGCTGCCCTGACATCCACAGCTGGAGTTGATTTGGGCTCTTTGAAAGGGTCTAAGTGAATGTCTGGACTCCAATTGCCCTTTGTAAACTAGACACCTCCGGGGGTCCTACTTTCACTGGCTGGAGCCTAGTGTCAGTGATGTGCTCACCAGGCTGTGACCTAAGCCCACTTTAAAAGTTGCATCCACTAAGGTGAATGTCTCTGTGCAGTTGCAGGGTGCGGGTGACTGCTGTGTTTGTGCATTCAGTGACATTTTGGAGACATCATCATATAAGGGGTTGTGATTGTGGTGGTACTGGGGAATGTTGTCTTCTCTTTTGCTGTCTGCTAGTATCTAGGCTGGAGAAGGGAAAGAATTAACTGCTGAAGTTGAAGAGTCCTTTATTAAATAAAATTACACACTGACTGCACATCTGACACCAGCAAGTCAGAGGCCTGTGAAGTCCTAACTGCTCAGGTCCGGTCACAGATCTCCATTGCAGGCTCCGCAGCTTGCTTTTCAAAAGGGATGAGAATGCAAATGTCAAGCATCCCTTTGTTGATCTGTGAGAACTCCTTCCTACTATGGGAATCCTGACCTACAGACAAAGGAAAGGATTGAGGGTCATCGTAATAGGCACCTGAAGACTTTGAGTTGATGAATCCAAGACAGAGCCTGATCCTTCACCAGCAAAAGAATAGCATTGATATGCAGCGGTTGGATTATTGATACCATTAGGTACCTGTTACCATTCAGTGTACATCATTCATGTGCTGCTGAAGCTTACAGGTGATTGTCCTATCTGACATGCCTCTGCAGTGGTACAGTTAGACTAGGTAATGCCCCTCTGAATATCAATTTGCTGTGAGTAAGCAAAGCTACTTATCTTTTGTGGAGTGCAGATTTCTTCATCTATTTCCTGCACTGAATCAAAGTTCTTTTGTGAGGTTCGTAGACACTGAGAATTATACTGCGATCTTGGTCTAGGCTGCCTTGGTCTGATGACAGGTTTTCCTGCTGCCATCCCTAAGAAAGAAGTCTTCTCCTCTTTACCGGACATCCTGGCCAAAAGCCTGTTGTGGGCCGTTGCTGAATCAGGTGACCAGTTTCTGCTTGGTGTGAGATATCTTCACAATGCAGGCAACCAACACACAGATTACTGGTGCTGCAATCTTACAGTGAGTGAAGGGCTGTTTGTGTGACCTTTAAATATGATGCCCAATCCTTCTACCTGGGAACATCCCAGCCAGGGTGCAAACTTTCTGCTCACCCCTTCCTCATAAAATTCATGGCTGTAGTTGGACAAAAAAACAAACACATGCAATTTTTTTGTTTTACTTTACTCATGAGATGTGGTGTCACTGTCTGTGGCAGTATCTGTTTCCCATCCCTAATAGTCCTGGATAACGTGGTGGTGAGCTGCCTTCTCAGAATGCTGCAATTACTTAGGGTTTAAATGCACCCACAATGCTATTAGGAAGAAAATTCCATGATTTTGGTCTAAAGACAGTAAACTAATGGTACTGTAATTCCAAGTGAGGAGGGAGCGTGACTTGCTCTGGCCTTCCAGGTGGCACAGGTCATGGGGTTGAGCCTTGGTGAATTACTGTACTGAATCTTGTAAATGATTCACTCCACTGTCATTGATGTTGAAGTGAGTGAATGTTCAAGGGTAGTGATGGGGTATCATTGAAGTGAGCTTCTTTGTCCTGGATGGTGCCAAGTTTCCTGAGTGTTGTTGGAGCTGTACTCATCCAGGCAAGTGGGGAGTATTCCATCACACTCCTGACTTGTGCCTTGTACATGGTGGATAGACATTGGCAAGACAGATGAGTGACCTCCCACTGAACTCCTAGCTTCTGACCTGTTGTTGGAGCTATGGAATTTATACGGCTAGTGGTAGGGGACGGTGCGAGAGTGGTAGGGGACGGTGCGAGAGTGAAAGGGGTCTTAGATTCTGATCAATGGTAACCCCAGATTATTGATAGCATTGGATTTAGCAATGTTAATCATAATTAACATCAAGGAAATATGGTTTGTTTTTCTGTTGTTATGAGATTTTCTGGTGCTTGTGTGGTTTGAATGTTAGTTACCACTTATCAGTCCTAGCCTGAAGTTTATCCAAATGTAATGAACTGGGAAGTGTGTGATCACACAAGAAAATCCAATCTACCTCTGAGCAGAAATGATTCTCATGCCCAATGTCAGACTGATACTTCATAATGGCAGATTCGGCCTAATAATTTCCTCACTCAGACTTATAACTTTTTCTTATTCCCCATTGCCTTCATCTTTATCTTTCAATTTGTGGGTAAATTCCCCCTCCCCGAGTTCATCTAGATCCCTCACCAGAACAAATGGCAAATCTATAACTTATTTTCATTTATATTTCTTTAAAAATTAGTATTTAGCTGATTCTTTGTAAGGAAAACCAAAAAAAAGAGAATCAGATGGAACTTATAGTAGGTTTGAAGAGTGACAGAGGAGTTTGTGATTAGGATCGTGGTGTTAGAGCCCAAGTCCACTTCAGCCAAGCAGGTGTACTCCTGTCCATCATCTGACAGACTTGCGGTTAAATTGAAGACATTTCTCAACCTGTTGTCTTCACCCGGAAAATCTTGTTCTTCTGTAGAATTTCTCTGGACAGTCTCATTCCCACTCAGCCATGTGAGAATGTGTTTATTATTTGGATACAGTCTTGGTCCAATGCGCTCCAGACTATATTTCCTGTTAATCTCCAGCACTTTGTGGAGTGATGTAATGTTTATCTCACGATCAGTTAAAGGAAAATCACAGTTAACTCAGTTTATGGAAATAATGAGCTCGATATCCAAATCAACGCCCCCTCTGCACTTCAAACACAGAAAACATTTACTGAAAGAACTCCCGTTGTGATACAAATGAACAGGGTTGAAATTTTGCAGAGTAAAAATCAGTTAAGTTCATTCCAACTGAGAGAAACCTGTTGGGATATCAGCTGTTAATTTGTGAAGGTGTTAGCATCACAAAATAACTCTTCCCCATGAAATGACTTTTAGTAAGTATGTGGAAGATGAAAACGATTGTTGTAACAGTGTTATTATTTCAATCACTTTCCAGATACTCAGCTTCCAAAGGGCTTTACTGTGTTCACAAAACGATTCTAAGGCCAGTTTAATGAGACCCAATTGAATGGCTTGATCTGATCTTTCCGCAATAAACTCTCCAACCTACTTTATCTGCATCACCTTCAGTTGATGACTGTCAGTTAACCCAGGAGCAAACTACGTCTGGCTGTTCCTACATTTTGCACTGCCCTGCAGTACAGTCCACTAAATGGTCTGAAATGAGACATTTCAAGAGTTGCCCCTTCCTCTGTCCTCATTTTACGGCAGCTAATCAATTAGGTTAGAACAACAGTTTTCATTCATTGTATATTGTGACAACCATTTTCTCCTGCAGTTGTTAATTCTCTAATTTATATATCGCAGACCATGCAGGTGCAAAATCCCACTTGAGGATACTCGAGAAATCGTTTGTGTACCAAGTATTGCCCTTTGTTCTGCTGGAACGCTTCCTTGATTCATAGTCTTAATTTATCATTGGTTTCGACTGTTGCACTGCAGTTCATCTTGAAGCAGCCTCCAAATTCCACTGCTAAGGATGTTTATATTGATTGAATCTCAAATCAAGTCACTGTTGCTGCCAAGAAAACAAATCACAGTAGATCCAAGATAAGGAAGTACTTTTATCGCAAGTATTCATCAAGTAATGCCTCAAAGTAATTGCAGATTAATTACGGCATCTTGCTCTTTTTGAAAGACTCAAAATTAAAACAGGATGCTCCAAAATAACCACAGGAAGCAGCTAAAACTTCAAATCTAGTAACTACTTTGTCAAAATGCAACTCATGGATATGTGGGTCACGTGTTAATTTGCAAACTTGATGAGAGCTGTATGTGATGAAGGTAACAGATTGGCTTTGGCTTGCAGGTATGAGACTGAAAAGATTTTGATGACAAAAAAAAACAGAAATTGCTTGAGCATTTCAGCACTAGAGAGAAAAGGAACTAAATATCGTTAATTCCCCTGGGCCTGATTGGTTGCATCTAGGCTTTCAAAGGAGGTAGCTATAGGGATAGTGGATGCACTGGTGATGATTTTCCAAGGATCTTTAGATTCTAGAAGTCACAGAGGTGTGGGTGCCAACGTAACACTCTTCTTCAAAAAGGGCAGGCAATGCAACAAAAGTAATTATAGGCCGGTTAACTGGATATCTGTTATGGGAAAAAGTGGAAGATTTTATTACAGAGATGTAATTGCAGAACTTTTAGAAATATTTATCATAATCAAGCAGAGTCAGCATGGCTTTGTGAAGGGGAAATAATGCCTGTCAAATTTCTTAAGAGTTCTTTAAGAAGATAACAAGCAGAATAGAATAGAATAGGTGGAATAGATTCTGGGAAATTGTCAGGATATGAACTTTGGCAGGAAGAAGGGAGGAGCTGAATATTATTTAAATGGAGAAAAACTGATAGATAGGGGTTCACATGTATGAATTATAAAAAGCTAGCATCTATATTTACTGGGTAATGAGGAAGGCAAATGGATTGCTGATCTTTGTTTCAGAGGGAAAGTTGTGCTGTAATCAGACAAGTCATTATTTAGACCATACTTAGAATTATCTGATCAGTTCCAGCTTCCTTATCCAAAGAAAGATATACTGGCATTGGAGGCAGTCCAGAGAAAGTTCACTAGGCTTACCCCTCTTGTGAGGTGAGGTGATGGCCTAGTGGTATTAACGCTGGACTATTATTCCAAAAACCCAGGTAATTCTGGGGACCCAGGTTTGAATTTTGCCAGGGCACATAGTGGAATTTGAATTTGATAAAAATCTGGAATTAAAAGTCTAATGATGACCATGAATCCATTGCTGATTGGCATGAAAAACCCATCTGGTTCACTAATGTCCTTCAGGGAAGAAAGCAACCACCCTTGCCTGGTCTGGCCTACACGTGACTGCAGACCCACAGCAATGTAGTTGACTCTTAACTGTCCTATTGGAGATGGGCAATAAATGCTGGCCTAGCAATAGAATAAAGAAAGGTTGAGAGGTTGGGCCTATATTTGTTAGAATTTAGAAGAATGAGATAACACCTTATTAAAATATATAAGAATTGTAGAAAGCTTAACTGGATAAATGCTGAGATGTTGATTTCCCTTGAAACAATCTCAGAGCAAAAAGTTACAAAGTGTGAGGCTGGATGAACACAGCAGGCCCAGCAGCATCTCAGGAGCACAAAAGCTGACGTTTCGGGCCGAGACCCTTCATCAGAGGGGCTCTTTTGTGCTCCTGAGATGCTGCTTGACCTGCTGTGTCCATCCAGCTCCACACTTTGTTATCTCAGATTCTCCAGCATCTGCAGTTCCCATTATCCCTCAGAGCAAAAGGTTGCCCATTTAAGGCAGAGATGACAAAGAATTTCTTCTTTCAGTGTGTAATGAATCTTGAAACCCCTTGCTGCAGAGGGCTGTTTAAACCAAGCCATTAAGTATATTTAAGGTTAAGATAAACAGATTTTTAATTGATAAGGGAATCAAGTGTTATGGTGAAAAGCCTGGAAACTGGTTTTGAAGATTATCAGATCAGCCAATGTCTCATTGAATGGTGGAGCAGACACGATGGGCTGAATGACCATAGTCTGCTCTTACCAGTTATGATCTTATAGAATCTTGGTGAAGGAAATAAGAGGATGTTGTTTACATGGATTTTAAGAAAGTGTTTGATTATGTAAATGACTAGATAACAAAACTGTGGCTAATCAGCTAGGAGGGCCAGTGTCAAATTGGATAAAGAAATGCTTCAGGGGCAGAAAACACAGGTCATGAAAAGCAGATTGAAGAATGTGGTGATCTGTCAGTCTTAGGACTTCTGCTTTCTATTGCTATTTATAAATTGCTTGGATCCGGCAATACAATAAACGCATGCATTTTGAACCTGCTGAGACCATATCATTATGATGTCAATCTATGGGAATTTCTTTTCACTGGACATGCAGCTAAGGGGATCAAGGAGTATGGAGAGAAAGCGGGAATGAGATACCGAGAATGGATGATCAGCCATGATCGTGGTGAATGGTGGTGTAGGCTCAAAAGGCCGAATAGCCTATTCCTGGACCTATTTTTGATGTTTCTATATCCAGCCAATCAGCATCCTCTTCTATTTGCTGTATGAATGATTATTCCTTTTCTGAATTTTGTTTTCTTAAGTTTGTGTCCTGTGTATACAAAACTAGAAGCTTCCATTTATGTCTTCCTTTAGAACGTTCGAAGTTCTACCAACTAATTATAAATATCGTGGAAAAACTTACATTTGTGCAACTTGTTCCAAGTATCTAATACCCTTTAAACTGACTTCACTTGAATGCTTCAGGAGAAGAAACTAATGCATTATAAAGTAGTGGATGTTATTGAGATTATGATATTCAGCAGTGAGTTATTTTAGTTTAAAATAAATTTCACTGTGTTATGAATACATGAAAAGAAAGGGAATAGAGTGATATGGATTCTGTAAGTGAAGACAGTTTTCGCATGGAAGGGCAAAATGTGTTGGTGCAGGCTTGGAGGACTGAAGGGCTTGTTCCTGTGCTGTAATGTTCTTTGTTCTTTAAAATCTGGCTTGATAGATCATATTCCATTTTTGTCTTGCTTTTAACAAGGTGATCTTTCATTGAAACATAAGCATGGCAATGCTACAGATTCAGTTTTAACAACAAAATAGAAGTTTATTACAGAAAAAGTGATAAAATATAATTTATTAAGTTGTTAATATGTAACACAAGTTTAGAGATTTTGAAACACTAAATAAAATCCCCATTAATCACAACAAGAAGCATTTAAAGTACTCACATCAGAGAGAATTCCCTTTTCTACCCGACATTGGGTTTGACTTAGCTGTGACTGTAATTCCTGGTTGTGAGAATCTGATCACCTGTTCCTTGATTCATCACACAAAGATTTCTGAAGAAGGGTCCAGGCCCGAAACGTCAGCTTTCCTGCTCCTAAGATGCAGCTTGGCCTGCTGCGTTCATCCAGCTCCATACCTTGTTATCTCGGATTCTTCAGCATCTGCAGTTCCTATTATTTCTGACCATAATCGTTCTAAGTTTTAAATAACCAAATACTTCTGATTTGGAAATTTTACTAAACGCCTAACACTAAAGTAATCTGATTTAAACGATTCTAAGCTATCTTTTCCCTATCTCAGGAGCAACTGCATAACTGCCCAAACTGAAACAAAACAGAATATCTTCCAAGCATTATGTCTTTCTTCTAACAAAATAAAAACTTTGACCTTCCAAAGTTGAGCTTAAACAGAGCTATTTATCTTGTTCACTTATTCTCATGTAAGAACAAAAACCCATTACACTCTAAGAGGTAGTAGGAACTGCAGATGTAGGAGATAACAAGGTGTGGAGCTGGATGAACACGGCAGGCCATGCGGCATCAGAGGAGCAGGAAATCCTCTGAGGCTAAGATAATAAAATGTGAGGCTGGATGAACACAGCAGGCCAAGCAGCATCTCAGGAGCACAAAAGCTGACGTTTCGGGCCTAGACCCTTCCTCTCTGATGAAGGGTCTAGGCCCGAAACGTCAGCTTTTGTGCTCCTGAGATGCTGCTTGGCCTGCTGTGTTCATCCAGCCTCATATTTTATTATCTTGGAATCTCCAGCATCTGCAGTTCCCATTATCTCTGATACTATTTTAATCCTCTGAGGCTGCTTGGCCTGCTGTGTTCATCCAGCTCCACACCTTGTACACTCTAAAAGGTCTTGCTCTCATACTGTTTAAATACAAATCACTATGGCAACAGAAATATTTTAAAAGATAATCATTAAACCCTTCAAACCCCCAGAAAACCTACATGTCACTGGTTCAAATACAAGCATTTAAACTCAAAAATAAATTGTATTAAAATATATATAAATCACACCCTTACATCATGATTCCAAAGGAAGATTTTTTTCTGCAATTCCAATCCATACACTGACTTTCAGGGAGCATGTGACAAACAATTGAAATACAGTATTATAGACCTGTTACTGATCAATGTTCACTGTGTCATTGGCTCTCTGCTGCCAGGAATAAAGTTTAACCTCTCATTTTCATTTAAGTGAGTTGAAATGAAAGGGTCGTGAAGATCTTGAACAACTTGCCCTGATCAATTAAAACATTTCTGAACGGAGGTGGGTAACTGATTTGGAGCAAAGGTAGGTAAATGGTGTCAAGATCATGATCTCAATAAATGTAGAACAGACTCAATAGGCTAAATAACCAGCCGTAACACCTTAGCTTTCTTGCTATCCTTGAATCAAAGATGCTACGATAGGGCCATCTTTCTTGTGTGAGGAGCCACATTTTATTTCTTTGTTACTTACATGGCTGGTGAGCAACTTGTAGAAACAAACAGGTGTTGTGAAGTTGGGTAGAATGTTAGGAGGCAGGACGTTAGAATTTGGTATTTGTGAAATATTGGTGTTTGTAACATGCTAGGAGTGAAAGCATTGCATGGTCCATTTAAAAGATTGTGTTTTTTCTATGCTTAGAGATTTAAACAAAATGTCTGTGAGTAGCTTGAAAGTACATTGAAAGTACCCGAATTGTGACCTTTGTATCAAAAGGCCATACAGTTCACAGTTAGCAGCAGTTTTGTTTTGTTACCAAGACAAGTTTTTGAATTTAGCTGATCAATTTGAACCAGGTACTTAGATACCAAAAACAAATTAAGTTTAAAATCTAATGGTTTTGACAACATAGGATCAATCCTAGTGTAAGAAATTGATATGTCATTAGGGGTATAAAGGAAGAGGGTAGTTGGACAAAGACAGGAGAGCGAACAGCCATCTACCAGAGTTAACAGTTCACAGCTCTCAAGAGAGAATTGCTGGCTGTCACAGTCCTCTTGGTTTTAGAGAAAGCACCATCGAAATCAAAATACTTTTGGTACAACTAGTTAATATTCCTCTCAGAAGAATTGATGGGGCAGGAGTTCCTTACAGAACATTTGATGAAGAAGGCACAGAGGATTCCGGAAGACACACAACCTGGCTGTTTCAAGAGAATAAGTTTTCTTTTATTTTAGTTTATATAAGTGGGACTTCTATTTATTGGAACAGCATACCATTAGAATCTTGTTTTATTCGGGAATAGTTCATAGTTACAAGGGGTTTATTCGGTTTATTAATAGTTTACGTAGAACATAGAACATTACAGCACAGTACAGGCCCTTCGGCCCTCGATGTTGTGCCGACCCGTCATACCAATCTGAAGCCCATATAAACTACACTATTCCATATATGTCTATATGCTTGTCCAATGACGACTTAAATGTACTTAAAGTTAGCGAATCTACTACCATTGCAGGCAAAGCGTTCCATACCCTTACTACTCTCTGAGTAAAGAAACTACCTCTGACATCTGTCCGATATCTTTCACCACTCAATTTAAAGCTATGCCCCCTCGTGCTCACCGTCACCATCCTAGGAAAAAGGCTCTCCCTATCCACTCTATCTAACCCTCTGATTATTTTATATGTTTCAATTAAGTCACCGCTCAACCTTTTTCTCTCTAACGAAAACAGCCTCAAGTCCTTCAGCCTTTCCTCATAAGACCTTCTGTCCATACCAGGCAACATCCTAGTAAATTTCCTCTGCACCCTTTCCAAAGCTTCCACATCCTTCTTATAATGTGGTGACCAGAACTGTACACAATACTCCAAGTGCGGCCGCACCAGAGTTTTGTACAGCTTCACCATAACCTCTTGGTTCCGGAACTCGATCCCTCTGTTAATAAAAGCTAAAACACTGTATGCCTTCTTAACAGCCCTGTCAACCTGGGTGGCAACTTTCAAGGATCTGTGTACATGGATACTGAGATCTCTCTGCTCATCTACACTACTAAGAATCTTACCATTAGCCCTGTACTTTGCCTTCCGGTTACTCCTACCAAAGTGCATCACCTCACACTTGTCCGCATTAAACTCCATTTGCCACCTCTCAGCCCAGCTCTGCAGCTTATCTATGTCTCTCTGTACCCTACAGCATCCTTCATCACTATCCACAACTAATTTTAGCTAATTTGTTCACAATTAGAATTAAATAAATAAATTGTTACTCATTGATTATAAAGTGAGTGTCAGGGATTTGTTTTCTTTAACCAGTAGAAGTTGCTGAAAGGCAAGTGAAACTACTTTAACACTCCTTTTTAACAGATTGTATGGCAAGGTGTTCCTCTTTGGGTGTTTTGGTTTTAGTTCTGAGAAGGGGGTCAACCTCCGCTTTTCAACAGATTGGGGGTTCGTGTCCAGGGTCCGAATGGATTTGAATGGGTCTGAATAGATTTGGTGTACAAAAGGTCCTATCAGATTTATACAGACTTGGGTATTAGTGTCCTAGATTTTCATATAAAACTTAGGTGAGAAGTTTAAAATCTGTTAAATTTTGATTGCTTGTTGGTTAAATCAGAAGTGAAATGATGGCTGTTTCATTCACTAGGGTGTCCTGGGGATGGAAGAAGTGATTTTGGTGGTTTTACAGAAGGTAAGCAAGGAAAAGCTGCAGGAATTGGCAGACAAACTGGAGTTGGTGTTGCCTCTGACGGTGAGAAAAGAAGAGGTAATTACAGCAATAGCTTGCAATTTAAATTTACTGGAAAGGCCATCAAAATCTTTGGAAATGGCTAGGATTCAGTTGTAGATGAAGCAGGTTGAACAGGAAGGGAAACTGAAACTGTTTAAATTGTGGTTCCAAGCAGAGGAAAGACAAAAAGAGAAAGAGAGAGAGAGTTTGAACTTCAGAAGTTGCAAATTAAACTTGATAGCCAACTTAAAATAATGAAAGTGAAGATGGAAGATAGGTTTAGTGAGTAGGAGGGTGATGATAAGCAGACCCATCATAGCAAAGACCTTGTAGGGATATATATAAATATGTCAAAATATTCAATGAAAACAATCTAGAAACCTTTTTTAAATCTCCCTTGAGAAATTGGCTAAACAGATGGACTGGCCAGAGACTGTGAGGGTAATGTTAATTCAGACCAAGTTGGTAGGCAGGGCTGGTGAGGTGTTTGCAGCGCTGTGAGGAGGTGTCAAGAGATTATGAAGGAGTAAAACAGGCTATTTTGAGTGCCTACAAATTGGTACCAGAAGCATAGGCAACAGTTCAGAAATAAAAGAAGCAAACTCGGTCAGACTTATTGAGTTTGAAAGAATTAAAC